>NC_142441.1:142351515-142654545 GCF_059453495.1 Arachis ipaensis | reverse complement strand
TTATCTTTTTATAATTAGTTTTTAATACTAAAAATAAGAAATTTAAAAACATATGAACACAAATATAACACATGATATTGCTAAAACATGTCATTTTGATCAAAATTTCAAGTCAATACTTATTTTATTTCTTCTCAACACACGCAAAAGTTATTTTATGGTATGTCATCTTTTATTGAGTTAAAATAATTTCAAAATTATTTAGTTTTGATGCATATTCCATGTTATTTATATACATTAATTATGTATTACTAAAAATAATTAAATAATAACTATAAGTGTATTTATCCTTAAATTTTTGCTCACAGAAAATGAAATCCAATATTTGACGGATAAATCAGGCATAGAATTTCCTTTCCTATAAAAGTACACATACCACAGAAACACAAAGCAACACAACCAGTTTCACTAGCTCATCAAAAACATGGAGTCACATAACAAAAACAAAAGACTCAATCATGGATCACACACACCACCCAAGCTCTCCCTTGTGGCCACTTCACGGACAACTATGCCCCCAGATGCTCCGACGCCGCCGCCACGGACGGTGCCAGTCTCAGTTCCGTTTCAGTGGGAGGAAGCACCGGGGAAGCCCAGACCGTGCCACGCACGATCTGAGTCAAACAACAAAGGTAGTGACGTGGCACGAGCCTTGGAGCTTCCTCCGAGGTTGTCAACAACCAACACAAATACAAAGGTTTCCAAGACCATGAGCATGCCTTCCCCAACAACGGTCTTGGATGGGCCTTATGTTATGCGTGCCACGTCTTTTACGACGCCGTTTAGGAATCAAAAGGAAAGTTGGAATGCCAATTTTGTGTCTAGCAGGTGGAGCGGCAATAACAAGAATAACGGTGTGGAGAGTGAGGGTACTTTTGACTTTTCAAGTTGGACTGAAGATGAAAATGGTACGGTCAAGATCACAAGGATTAGGAGAAAGGGGAGCTTCTCTCAGGCAAAATCGCAGTTATGGGTAACTATTATTTTCAACCAACCACATGAAAAATTTTCATTTCGTTATGTTATATATGATCTGATTTTTAGTTTTAGTATTCATTAACATTCACACAAAATTATCTAATTAATTATGAAAATATATACACAACAATTAGATTATGCAAAATTTTTACAGAGGTGCGTAATCTATTATCTTAATTTGTTCTACTAATGTCAGACCCTGATTTTTTTTACCCTTCTTCTGTTTAGTTCAAAATTTTGGGGAAATTTATGCACAAGTGGAAGTGTTTGACAAGAACATTTAATCATTGATAAAATTAACCACAAGATTATTATATTTAATTTGAAAAGAATAACACTCAATTCTGGGGATTTTTGTGGTTCTTAATTTTGCGGATACTTATAAAGTTGAGAAGCTGTGAGATTTTATATGCGTAAATTTGGAAACTATTAACTATCTATTTGGAATAAACATAATCCTTTGAAAAATCAATAACATACTATTTATCAAACAATTTTAATTATTGTATAGTTTGTTACTAATTATGATAGATTTGATAATTGCAGAGTAGCATTTACCAAAGCGTTAAGCAAGTAGTCCCATGGAGACGCAGGCATGAAAGGCAAAGAAAATCAGACAACAAAATTTGAGATTGTTTGATTAACCAATCGAAATTCGAACGTCAGAGTGGTGTGTGATGTGTATCATGAGTTCGGAGATATGCAAAGAGATAAAGTAAAGAAGGAATTATTATCCTATCAACTTGGAAAAATTATAATAAAGGATATTTATCCGAACGTAATTCCTTTTTTCTTTTATGACTTTATATATTGATAGATGTACCACCACTTCTATTATGTACAGGAAGATCAACAAACTTATATATGGCTCTATTGAAATAATAATATATTAAATTTGGTATCTGTTGGTTAAAAATAATTAATTTCCAAGAAGAAAGTTACTTGAAGATTAGTGAGTGAGTTTTCGTAAGGAAGTTGATATTGAAGAAGCTCTTGTGTTTAAGGTTATTGAGTAAGAGTTTGATTAGTTTAACAAGTTAAGGAGCTCTTCGAAGAAGTGAATCAAAGATCTTGAGATTCGAAGGTTGTTTTTTCAGCAGTTACAAGATCAAGTAAAAGAGTGGGAACAGTTATTCATGCTCTTTACACACATTGAAGTTACACTTCAAATTGATTGGTTAAGAAATGGCTATAAATAAGAGAAGGCTCGAAAATACAGGGGTTGGAACTTTGCTTCAAAAATTATTCACGTATACTCACATCCTAGGGATTTTTTAAATCTACTTCGAGTTAATTTTCTGTAGGGTTTCTTCCACATGTCTTCATTTTTCATTTATCTTTTTGCAAACTTTATTTTTTCATGCAAATTTATCTTTCAAGCAACATTTACTTTACTTGCTCAGTTTTATGTTTCGAAACCCTTTAATTTCTATGTCAAAAGTCTTCTGATTCAATCGAAGGCATTTTACAGCTTTGTTTAAATTCAATGTAAACCATTTTAATTCCAGTCAATCTTATTTTCAAAGTCTTTATTCATGTCTTTTCGATCTTTTCTTTAAAATCTCGTCTAATTAAAGAATCTTTGATGCACTGTTAGAAAATTGGTACCCGCAAAAGAGGAGTAGGTTTCGCTTCCAGATCATTAGAATCGAACCACCTTCGATTTGCTAAAAATTGATTAAACAAATTGGCACGTCCGGTGGGACAGTTTAAAATTGAAGTGTGTCAAACGATTTTGGTGTCACTTAGTGCATGCAATTAAGGAGTGAAAGAATTGTTCACATGGCTGACGAAGTTTCGAATGTGAATGGTGGTTTGGCCACAAATGATAGTGTACCAGAAAATGTATAACCTTCGGACGTTATTTCACGTTTGGAAGGGGTGGTTGTAAATGAAAGTGTGGCGGTTACTAATGTGCAGGCTGGAAATAATGGGCGTAATACTCGTCCACGTGCTAATCCACCACTAATTCAGCCCTAAGTAACTGCTGGTTGGCCTCCTTATGGCCTCCCTCCTAGTTATACTCCACCAGTAAGTGGTTTTATTCCTCCGATTCAATTTAGGGGTACAAATGGAGTAAACAATGTTCAAAATCCACATCAGCAATCCGAGTATTCTCGTGATTATAATGTGGGTTCTACATCAAATGCTTCTAATTCAATAGCAGTATTTCGACAACATGTAGAAGAAAGCCATCATGATTTGGTCAATTTATTGACTTAACAAATGACCACAATTCTAAATCCTATGATGGCTGATCATGAATCGATCGTCTTGCGAGACAAATGAGCGAATTGCCCGAATCGTTGATTATGATGAAGGAGAAAGGCAAGATGCTAGAGGAAATAATCAGGGTTTTGAAAATTTATTTCAAAACAAAATGATATTTTTAGAAATAGAGAAAATTCTCAATTACTTCCTCGTGGTCAAAATGCAGATGATATCTTGGCTCAATTACGCGCTAATCAAGTCGGTGAACGTTATCAGGTTACAACAATTGTGGAAGATGTTTTAAATAGGGTTGGATTCAATATAGGATTTATGAATCGATCCCACTTTGTGTCAACTTTTCCTTATAATGTTCAAATGGTTGAAGTGCTAAGAGGAGTGAAAAATCCTAAGATAATCACAAAGTTTGCAGGAGAAGTTGGGAAATCGACTACTGAACATGTTGCTCGATATTTGGTTGAGATTTGGAATTTTCTTAATGATGAAAATTTGAAGTTGTTTTCATCTTCGTTAACGAAGAATGTGTTTACTTGGTTCTCTAATCTTAGACCAAATTCAATAACAATATGGGCTCAGTTAGAAACTGCTTTTCATGCCCAATTTTGTTGGGGAGAACTGAATGTGGCAGTTATTGGCTTTGAAGCGTGAAGATGGTGAAACCTTCGATGATTACATGATTCGTTTCAAAAATGTTAAAAGTAGTTGTTATGTGTCTCTTCCTGAAAGTGAAGTAGTAAAGATAGCAATTATGGGATTAAGATTCTATATGCGTCAAAAATTATTCAATGTGCATATTTTCGACTTAGCCCATTTGGCTGAGAGAGTTCGTCAAGTATAAATTCTGAAGAAAGAAAAAGAGAAATATAAGAACGAAAAGAGGTTAAAAAGTATACCTTTCTCTCGTAAGGAGAAAGTTTCTTATGTGGCCATGGAATCTTCTGATGAGGAGTCCGATTTAGATGCAGAAGTTGATTTGGCTGAACTTAGGAAAGACCCTCCTTATGTATGTTCTTTACTTAAGAAAATCCCTAGCAATGATAAGTCGAATGATTCAAAACTGAAAAGTGGGAAAAGATATAGTTTTGATATTTTGAAATCTGATCAGATTTTTAATGTGTTGCTTAAAGATAAACAGTTAGTTTTACCTGAAGGATTTAAAAGGGAAACCTTACTGTAAGTTTCACCAAGCAACTAGTCATTCGACTAATAATTGTGTTCATTTCAGGGATTTGATACAAGAAGCCATCATGGAAGGATGGTTGAAATTCGACGATGGTAAGAAAGAAATGAAAGTTGATTATGATCCTTTCAATAGCGAAGCCAGTTTTGCTGAACCATATTTTGGGGTGAATATGGTTGGGATGTCTTATGACTTTGACATGGCCCTAGGAAACTTTGAATTAGATGTCCGATCTGTATACCCTGGAGCAGGAGATGGGTTGTTGGATTTTCTGGTGCAACAGAAATTAAAGGATCGGGATGTATCTCTGTATCCTCGATGCAATGCGGTTTTCGATGTTGAGGTTGCGGAAATTTCTGAGAAGGAAAGGATGAAGAAGGGATTGGCTCACAAAGAGGAACATGCCCATCAAAAACAGCATATTCGACGAATGGAAGGGCAAAGTTCTGAAGGTCCTCAGAAAGGCACTATTGCACTTATAAACCGTTCTCAAGCCATAAGTGTACAGTGGATTCGAAATTGCTAAGAGTTTTCGAACAGGGACGCTCATTATAAGCGTAACCCACAGTGGGGCATAGAGGTCCTCCTCGAGGTCGATATCCTTACTTCCATGGCCATGCTAGAGGGTATCCAAGGGGTAGAGGACGAAGAGGACAACAGCCACCAAGGTATCTCCAGTTGATAAAGTCAAGGGGGCAACACCTTCCGTGCATTCTCGAATAGTCTTCTTGACTGATGGAGAGACGTATCCAAAGGGAGTTTCCTCCCATGTGAAGTTGGATAAAGGAAAAGCAGTGGTTACTGTTTCTAATGGTGATAAGGACAAGGTTGTTGGTTTAGATGAAGAGTACTTCGAAGAAGAAGAAGATGAAATGGTCAGTACCATTTCAATTATCCAACTGAGTATTTAGGAGAATATGAGGGTAATTCAGTGGAGGATTATGGTGTTGATGATGAGGAAGCCTTTTCATTCATTCGATATGAGGATTAACCTGGTTATTTTCAAAGGCCCTCCGAGAATAAAAAATCTCATTTGCGCCCATTACACATTACCGCAACCATAAGTGGGATCAAAATAAACAAAGTTCTGATTGATGGAGGATGTTGTTGAAGGTCAGAAAATATCCTGATGATTTAATCCCTACTAATATTTCAGTAACAGACTTCAGTGGTGCTTCGGACGGTTTGGTTACTTTGGGAGTAAAAGTTGGATCCACTTATCGAAACACCGTTTTTGTTGTGGTGTCTTCAAAGGCTAGCTATAATGCCTTACTAGGACGTGATTGGATTCATGGAGTTGGGGTTGTGCCGTCCACTGTGCATCAAAGCGTCCTCCTTTGGACAGATGATGGAAAACCTGAAGTAGTTAAGGCTAATTCGAATTTGTATGTCGAGCAGTTACATGTCGACTCCAGGGTGTATAATCCTAAACTGAAACCTTTGAATCTTGATAGGGTACCTAATTCTTTCAATTGTGAAGGGTGCTATCTGACTTCAGAGGGTTTAAGTGTGAAGCTTCGTTATCCACAACCCAGTATTTCTGCGACTGGGTGGGATTGTTCAACATAAGTGGCGATTCGAGGATGTTCTTCGATGGCAGATGAACAAGATGTCTCGGATAATCTGTTAACTTTAAATAAATATTTAAGTAATTTCCTTTCATTAGAGAATAAAAGTAATTATTCTGATGAAGTTGAGTCATTTATAAAAGTAGTTTCATCTTCTTCTTATAGTGTAGGTTCAATCCCTTCGGTCGAATTTAGTCATGGTTTAAATTCTTTTTGTTCCCGTAATTCTAGTAATGTTGTCAATCAAATTGCTGTTGATATAGCAGAAGTACATTGTATTGAAAACAAAGCTGTTGTTAATCCAGTGAATGATCAAGTTTGTTTCAATCCTAATGAATATGTAATTTATCTTCTGCTTGTATCTATGATTTAGAACCGTTGGGTTTTGAAAAGTATTCGGTAAAAGTTGATGAAAATATGAGAGGTTTCGAGTCGCAAGATCCTTTAGAAGAGATTAATCTAGGATCTGTTGATGATGTTCGAATTACTTACATATGTAAGGACCTTACAGTCCCATTTCGAACTGAATTATATCATCTTTTGCATGAGTTTAAAGACTGTTTTGTTTGGGATTATCATGAGATGCCTGATCTTGATCGTTCTCTTGTGGAACATCGACTAGCATTAAAAGCGAATGCTCGACCCATAAGCCAAATGCCTCGTTGATTTGCTCCTGAAATTAATCAAAAGATTAAAGAAGAGATCGAACGCTTAATTAAGATGAAATTTATTCGAACCACACGTTATGTTGAATGGGTTTCAAACATTCTCCCTGTAATGAAGAAGAATGGGAAATTGAGAGTGTGTATTGATTTTCGATATTTGAATAATGCCACTACGAAGGATGAATATTTTATGCCCATAGCAGATATTTTAATTAATTTTACTGCAGGTAATGAGATTTTAAGTTTTATGGACGGTTATTCAGGATATAACCAAATCTTCATTGCAGAAGATGATGTGTCCAAAATTGCTTTTCGATGTCTTGGGGCATTAGGTACATATGAATGGGTTGTTATGCCATTCGGTTTGAAAATGCTGGTGCAACGTATCAATGTGCCATGAATACTATTTTTCATGAGTATATTGGAAAATTTATGGAAGAATATATCGATGATGTTATGGTTAAGTCGAATTCTATGACTCAACACATCGATCATTTGAGAAAAGTATTTATTACTATGCGGAAAAAGGGACTAAAAATGAATCTTTTAAAATGTGCATTCGGTGTATCAGCCCGGAATTTCTTAGGATTTGTTGTCCATAAAAAGAGAATTACTTTTGATAAGAACAAAGCTAATGCGATCTTAGAATTATCCCTTCCTAGATCGAAAAAAGAGGTGCAATCCTTCCTTGGAAAAGTTAATTATCTTAGAAGATTCATATCGAATCTTTCAGGTTGAACCCGTGTATTTGTGCCTTTGGTAAAACTTAAGAATGAGTCACAGTTCCAATGGTTAAAAGAACACTAGGAAGCTTTCGATTCAATTAAAGCTTATCTGTCCAAAGCCCCAGTAATGGCAAATGTTCGCCCCCATGAGCCTTTAAAGTTATACAGTGCAGCATCCATGAATACAATTGGGTGTATGTTAACCCAAGATGATGAAAATGGACATGAACGAGCCACTAGTTTGGAAAAAGGGCTTTAGAAGTTCAGATCCTTGGGGATTCGCAATTAGTTTTAAAACAGTTATCAAAGGAGTTCAAATGTAACAATGAGAAGTTACGAAAGTATTTAGCAATGGCAAGGGAATTATTAACTTCTTTTTGGAAAGTTTTATTAGTTCATATTCCAAGAATTCAAAATGAAATTACTAATGAGTTGGCCAAAATTGCTTTGAGATACAAGATATTCCCAGAAATGCTAAGAAAACTGGCAAAAATTTGTCAGATTTTAGTGCCTATCGATGAGAGATAGGCTTTGTGTTCAGATGAATGGGAAGATGATGATTGGAGGAAACCCATTGCCATTTATTTAAAAGCTCCCAAACTTCAAGTTGATAGGAAAGTAAAGTTGAAAGCGTTGAATTTTGTATTGATGGCTGACGAGTTGTATAAGAAAGGAATTGATGGAAGCCTTTCAAGATGTTTAAGTCAAGCTGATAAGGATATTGCTTTAGGGAAAGTCCACAAAGGTATATGTGGGGCTCATCAGGCTGGGATGAAAATGAAATGGGTGTTACGTCGAAACCATGTCTATTGGCCTTCTATGATTAAAGATTGCATTGATTATGCAAAAGCATGCCAAGAATGCTAACGTCATGGAGTGGTACAACAGATACCAGCATCTGAATTACATTCGATTATTAAACCATGGCCTTTTCGAGGATGGGCTTTAGATTTAATTGGATTGATACATCCTCCTTCATCAAAAAATCATAAATTTATTTTGGTAGCAATTGATTATTTCACGAAGTGGGTTGAAGCTGTTCCCTTAATAGAAGCTGGGCAAAATGAAGTGATAGATTTTATTGAGGAACATATAATCCATCAATTTGGAATTCCCTAAACCTTGAGTACTGATCAATATGGTTACTTCAACTCCATATTATGCGTAGGCCAGGATCAACAGGTACTTCTCCTTATAAATTGGTGTATGGTCACAACGCAATTTTACCATTAGAGGTTAATCTCAATACGTTGAGAATTTTGAGGCAAGATGACTTGCCAGTTGACGATTATTGGAATTCAATGTATGATGAGTTGAATCAGTTAGACTCGGAATGTATATTGGCACTCGAAAATATGATTCAACAAAAAGAAAGTGTTGTTCGAAATTATAATCGTAGCATAAAAGAGAAATGTTTCAATATAGGAGAATTGGTCCTAAAAGTTGTATTACCAATGAAAAAGAAGTCAAGATTCCTTGGCAAATGGTCTCATAGTTGGGAAGGACCTTTTCAAGTAATCGAATTGTATTCTGGAAATGCATATCTAATTAAAGATATCGATTCTGGGAACGTAATTAGTTCGATAAATGGAAAATACTTGAAGTAATATCGATGTATGCCGAATCAAGATCAATAATATAAATAAATAAGTAAGAGCATAAAAAGAGTTATTATACATAAAAGTGCTTAATTAGGTGGAATAGAAGGTACTAAGAGTTCTGCTAAGTCAGAGTAAAGTTGGACTCCTTCACTGTTCAAGGTAGAAAGTGCTTAGATTTGCTCATATTCTTCACTTTGAGCTTTGTCAAGCTGCTTCTCGCATTCTTCTTGTTTGGCTTCTACAATGCAAAGCTCCTTGAAAAGTGTTTATTGCTTGTTTCGAACTGAAGCCAAGGGTACAACTAAGCCAGCTTTCCTTTTTTGAATTTTGGCTAATTTTTCATTAATTTGGTCCTATTCTGCTTCAAGTTCTTCCTCTTGCTTGTCATAATAGGCTTGAGCAGTGAAGACTTTTCTTTGCAGGATACCTTCATTGGTCGAAGAACTTTGCTGATTTCTTCTGTCTCAGTCTTGATTGCCACTTTTTCCTTAGCTTCTTATAACTTATCTTGAACAATGATGCAGTCATTGAAAACCTTTATAAACTTCTTGACTATAGCAGGGAATTGGAGAGGAACCTAAAATTCAATGGAAGAGCTCAAAATATCAGAAAGGAGTGAATTCAGGTTTGATTGGCCAGTCCATTTAGTAGGTGGATGCAATAAGAGCCTAAGAAGGTGGTTAATTGTCTGCGGGTGTGTCGATTGAGTTCTGAAGGAAAGCCGGATGTAGAAGGGTCTGTAGGAGGTGGAGTTGAAATCGGTACTTCATCTTCTTGAACAATTTGAGTCAAGTAGGCAACCAGTTCATCAAGATCAGCATCGGACGGTTGAGAAGGTATGTAAGAGACCTCAAATGATGGTTCTGGACTGTGTGAAGTAGAAGGCTCAATGTTTTTGTTTGGGCTTGGAGATTTTTGGGGAAAAGGTATAGTCCCTGGATCCTAAATAGGTAAATCGGAAATATGAGTAACAGGAGACTCATTAAGAGTTCCAGTTTGAGTTGGAGATGGAAGATTGTCGATGTTTTGGTTTTGAGATGGTGAGAGTTGCTCTTACGTCAAGTCGACCACTTGAGTTTCAGTCGGTGTTGGAAAAACAATCTGTATAGGTTCAGCAGATATGACAGTCTGAACTGATGAGGGGGATTCTTGTTGTTCTGATCTTGGTTGGTCTTGTTGAGGTGATTGTCCAGGAGCAAACGAAGAAGATGTGGTTTGAGCAGTTGTTGTAATCTAAAATATGACATTTAACAGGTTAAATCTTTCCAATTAATTTGACATATTCGAAATTGATGTAAAATTACCGGAGTGGGTCTTTTTCGAATCAGATTGGAGACTAATTCGATTTCTGAATCATCATCTGAATTGGAAGAGGCAGCAAAGATATTTTGTGTTGGCTATTCACTGTCTTTTGAAGAGCTCTCGCTTGATGACTAAACCTGGTAATGAAAGAAGATTCGAAATCAAGATGTGTCCAAACGAATATAGTCGAGAAAGGTTTAGAAAGGTGTGATTGAAAGATTACCCTTTTAGAAGTTTTGGTAGGAGCTTTTCGAGTTCTCTTTTGTGGCTGCTTTGGTGGTACTGTAGCTTCAATTATTCTTTTTGAAGTTCTTTTTGGTGAACTTTCAGTAGTTGGAGTGATCTTGATGGCAGAATTTTTTATCTCATCAAGGATACAACTATATCTGGAAAAATATGTAGTCCATCAGTTGAAGTATGATTTGATTATGTATGAACTACGCTCATAAATAAGGTGAGTATAGTTTGTTTTTTGTTGTTGATTAGAGGAAAGACAGAGTTCAAGTTGTTCCTTCGAATTCAATTCGACGTGACAAAGAGGTCGATTGTTTCGAGGAAGAGGAACTGGAATGGTTTGGGAGAAACCGAATTTCCTGGCAGTATAATGAGGAGCATAGAGAGTTGTTTTGAATTATTCCTTTTTGTGTTGAGGTAATCCAGTAGGGATTATCTGAACAGCAATTAAGTTGGCCCAATTCCTGTTGGCAATTTCGTCCTCTTATCATTGGGAAAGAGAAAGCGTTTGAGCCATGAAGGACCACAGTTTTGATATAGAAAGGGGGTAAAATTGAGATCATTATTGTTGAAGTTTTTGCAAGAGTGAAAGAGAGAAAAAACAGCCTAGGAATGGTCCTCAGTCGACTGGACATCTGGGAAATTTGGTCGAAAGGACCAGACGGAATCGTTCGATATGTTGTTTACCAAATAAACTGTCTGTATCCTTCTGTATGAATTTTTCAAAGACTACATTCAACCAAAGCTGGAGAAGCCAGAGAGGACCTCCTACATTAATCGAAGAGTTATTTCGGAGGCAGTTGAATAGGTGGCCAAGTTCTTCGAATAAGTGTCCCAGAATCAACTTTGCCAAATTGAAATTATTACCCTCATGTAAAAGAGATGCCAGAGGATGAAAGAGTTTTTGTATTTGGACCAACGTTCTGAAAATCGGACCGAACTGAACTGGCCGGTTCAACTGGGTTAATCGGTCACTTAGCCAGTCCGGTCCACATGCAAAACCGCGCTACAAAAAACCAGTGGAAAAATCGGCTGAACCAGTGGTTAACCAATGAACCGGGCAAACCGGCCCGGTTTTTCCTCCTGCTAATGAAACGGCGTCGTTTGGCTATTTTATAAAAAAAAAAGAAAAAAAGAAAAACAGGCTGAACAACGCGTGTAGAAGCACCATTTTCACCCTAAATCCCTGTTCTCTCAAAGTCTTCGAAGAACACTCCACTCCCAACCCTAAGCTCGAGGCTGGAGCTTCTGCATACGACGGACGACCGATGCCGTGAAGAACACTCCCACCGTCGCTCACCGTCGCGGGTTCTGGGTTTCTGGCTTCTGGGTTTTTGGCTTCTAGGTTTCTGGGTTTCAGTCGCGGGTCATTGGGGGTCGTTGTGCACCGTCGCGGGTTCTGGGTTTCTGGCTTCTGGGTTTCTAGCTTCTGTTCATGCTGTTTTCTGGGTTCTGTTCGTTCTTCTCTTGCGGTAAGTTCTGGGTTTCTGGCTTCTGTTCGTAACTTTGTATGTTGAATAAATTTATTCTTCAATTTTTTGTATGTTGAATAAATTTGTTGAAATGTTGAATTTGAAAATAAATTTGATGTATGTTGAATTTGAGAATTCTGCTCTGCTCTATTCTTCAATTTTTTTTATTTTTTCAATTTCGCTCTATTCAATTTTTTCATTTTGTCAATTCTGCTCTGTTCAATTGGATTATGGGTTGCTGGCATTCTGAATTTAGATGGAACAGTCACAAAATGATCAGCAACAACAACATAATGTTGTACAAGAATCTCAGACATGTTCCTCTCGAGGAAAATCTGACCCGGCTTGGGAATATTTCACTGTGAAATATGATAAAAATCATAAGGCACAGTATACATGTATCTTTTGTTTGAATACTTATAATGGAGGGGGGATATATAGGATGAAATATCATCTTGCGAAAATTCCTGGACAAATTAAAGTATGTAGCAAAGTCACTGAAGAAGTTGAACTTCAATTCAAAAGGATTCTGATGGAAAACAAAAAAAATAAGATGGAAAAAAGAAAATTTGAGGAGGAGTCTTATGGTGGGGAAGCACCTGTAAAAGAGGCTGAATCGCCTAACCATGTACAAGCTGTTGTTCCTACAACAACGAGAGACAAAGGAAAGAGAAGAGCTGTAGTAGCTACACAAATTGAAAGTTACTTTAAAGAAAGGACTACTCCAGGATCTCAACCGACTTTGAAAAGTGTTTTGGCTAGTAAAGAAATTGTGCACAAGGCTAAGTTGGGACTTGCCAAATGGATTGTTGATGCACGTATTCCTTTCAATACAATTCAATCACCTTACTTTCAACCTGCATTGGATGGTGTTGCTACAATTGGACCTGATTTCAAGGGACCATCATATGATGAAATGAGAGTTCATTTGTTGGCTGATCTTAAGAGAGAGTGTTAGTTGCTGGTTGAAAAGTATAGGAGCTCATGAAAAAGCACCGGTTGTACGCTGATGGCAGATGGGTGGACTGATCAAAGGCAACGAACTTTAATTAACTTTCTAGTTTATTGTCCTGCTGGTATGTCATTTGTTAAGACTGTTGATGCTTCTGATGTGATAAAAACTGCCAATGCATTGTTTAATTTGTTTGCTGATGTTATTGAGTGGGTTGGGCCTAGTAACATTGTGCATGTGGTCACTGATAATGCTGCTAATTATGTATCTGCTAGAAAACTTATTCATGAAAAATACCCAAATATATTTTGGTCTCCTTGTGCTGCCCATTGTATCAATCTTATTTTGAAAGATATTGCAAGTATCCCTCACATAGCTGACCTTGTTTCCCGTGCTTCAAAAGTGACTGTGTTTGTCTACAATCATATGATCTTATTGTCTTGGCTTAGAAAAAGAAAAAGTTGGACATAAATTGTTCGACCAGGAGTCACACGTTTTGCCACTGTTTTCATTACTTTGAAAAGTATATATGATCACAAGGAAGAGTTGCAGTCATTGATGGTGGACAAATATTTCACTTCTCATAAGTTATCCAAAAGTGCCAATGGAAAGATTGTTAGTTCAATATTCTTGGACAGTAAGTTTTGGCAAGACTGAGTTACCACTGTAAAAATTGTTGGTCCTCTTATTAAGTTGTTGAGGCTTGTTAAGGCTTGTTGATGCTGATGAAAAACCCTCTTTGGGAATCGTGTATGAAGGCATGCAAAGAGCAAAAAATGCTATCAAGACAATGTTCATAAATCGAAAAGCTGCTTATACGCCATACACGAGTATCTTGAAAATGAGGTGGGATAAGCATTTGAAGCGTGATCTCCATGCAGCAGCGTACTTTTTAAATCCAGGAATTTTCTATAGTGAGGGTTATGTTGAGAAGGCAAATGTTTTGAGATCTTTACTTGATTTGCTTGATGTTGAAATACTTTGTGATGACTCAGTTGATGCAATGCAAGAGATACAACTATATCGAGATTGTAAAGAAAGTTTTGGGAGGGAAAGTGCTAAGACAGCGGCATCAAGACTCGAACCTGGTAAGTTATTTGACTTATTTCATATCCAAGTTCAGTTTAGTTCCAAAGTTTAATATGTTGGGTGATAAACATTAAAAAGTTTTTTATTTTTGTATCTACGTAGGTGAATGGTGGAGGCTACACGATGAGAGTACTCCTAATTTGCAAAAAATGGCAGTCTGTCTTCTTCATCAAACCTCTTCTTCATCTGGATGTGAGAGGAACTGGAGCCTTTTTGAACAAATCCATTCAAAGAGGAGGAACCGGTTAGAGCATCAAAGGCTAAGTGACATTGTTTATGTCACCTATAACCTACGCCTTCAATCTAGGTTGCATCAAAAGAAGAGGAATTATGATCCAATTGACATTCAAAGCATTGACACAGTAGATTTTTGGGTAATGGCAGATGAGGATGATCCTGAATTTACTACTGGAGATGTTGAAGGCACTGAAAGTTTAATATACACTGATAATGCTATGCCTTTGTATCCTAATGGTGAGTGACATAGCAATCTTTGTTTCCTTCCATAAAGATACATGTCATTAATATTGATTTCTTATTGAGTTTTCTTTATATTTTATTAGATGGTGGAGACATGGAAGTTGAAGTGGATATGCCTGATGTTGTAATTGAATCCTCAAATACTTCTTTTGGTGGTATTTCTGAAGATGCTGGCTTTGGATTACCTGTTTATGATGGAGACATCGGAACACTTAATGATGATTATGACTTCTAGTGTCTTTGTTTAGTTGAAGTATTGTTTGTTGAATATTGTTTCTTTTGGTTGCAAAACATTGTGTTTGTAATTTATGTGCATTTTAATTTCTTTAGTTATAAACTTTCATATTTGAGGTTGTTTATGACCTTTTAATGATAACTTATGTATTGTTTATTTTGTGAAATTGTTAAATTTTGAATCTTTTTAGTTTAAAAATTATTGCATTTAACTTTTTAAAATTATGTATTGAATTTTTTATAATTTTACTCTATATTTAATTAAACCAGTTCAACTACGGTTCAACTCTGGTTGAACCATTGAACCATTGAACCAGTCACTTGATCAGTTCGATTATCGGTCCGGTTCTCGCAACCTTGATTTGGACACTTCAAAAGCAAAAGACAATGGCATTCAACTAGTAGTATAGAAATGCAACGTGCTCATCATCAGTTACAGGTTCATTTTCTTGACCCATGTTTTGAGCAATAAATTTGCTATAGAAAGTCCTATGGATTATCCTATAGTCTCGATTCGGTTGCACATCAGAGGTTAGTTCAGGAGAGCTGATTGGGAAGCCAGTAATGGCAGCCACATCTAATAGAGAAAGGTCAATCATCCCATAGGAAAGGTGAAAATTGTTTGTGGTCCTGTTCCAGAAATTGAACACTGTCCCAATCATCCAAGGATGAGTTGAATGGGTGAAGTGAGAAAGTCGAAGTAAGTCTTGGATACCAAGAGCCCTCCAGGCGGCGTTATTCTCTGAATGGAGGTGTCTATGCCAAACTCGAAAGTCAACTCCTCGTGGGGTGATTTTAGGATTGTTACTGAAGGGTTTCTGAGGATTAAAGAAAGGGGTTATGAGAAGGTTGTGGTTGATAAGCAAATCTTTCCCTTGTGCATTGGGGAAGAAGTGAAGACATTTGTTGGCACGCTCTAAAGTTTGAATAGGACCAATGAAACAGTGGGTTTCGTCACCAATGTTAAAAAGTCTGAGGATCCTTGGGTTGTCGATTTGTGGCTGAGGGTCTTCAATAATCTCATCGTTGATTTGGTTGAGTATGTGCAAGGTTGGGGGAGCCTGATGCTGAGCCATAGGGCCTTTGCCCTTGTCCTGAGCAGTAACGTGAGTTGAAGGAGAAGCCATTGATGAGTGAAATGAGAAGTTGGTAGAAAGATTGCAGTTGCAGAACAGAAAGTTTAGAGGAGAAAAAGAGATTGGAGCTTCAGAAAGTTAGAATTCGGGAAGTGAGATGACGGAAAGAAAATTTTATTTAAAAAAAAAGAGTTGTTTTTAACCGTTGTTGCAGAAGAAAATCTAAAAAGGGAGGCAACTTCCTAAAGAAGGTGAAGTGGTGGAAGAAAGAGACTGTAAATCGTGGTGAAGGTTTAAAATTAAAAATCGATTTGCGGGATCACTTGTTGAATAAAAGATTAAAATATTTAAAATAATTACTATATTTATTTAGTGAAATCCAAAATATTAAAACTTTTAGTATATACTAGTTATATACTAGTTATTAAGATTCAACAATAATTTGAGTTCTATCATATAAATATTTTATATTAAAATATTAAGATTCAACAAGTGATTCGACAAATCGTTTTTTTTAATTATTGAGTTCTACCATATAAATTAAACAATAATAAAAAATATAATTTTAAAAATTTAAAAGATTTAAATTTTTAAATATATATTCAACAATAATTTGATAAATTCGTTTAAATAAAAAAATTTCACTATAAAAAATTACAATTTGAAAAGGTAAAATTTTAAAATACAAATGACAAAATAACTTTATAACAATTTAATTATTTTATGTAAAGAGAATTTTGTTTATTAAGGTCTAAAAATAATATTAAAATTAGTAATATTAAAAAATATTTTAAATTTAATATTAGGAAAAAAATATATAAGGACTAATTTGATTAATTTTTAAAATTTTAGGGATGAAAATGACTTACGTCTGAAATTTCAGGGATTATTTTGATTATAAATAACCTTTTTACATGTTAAGTGACATGTGGCATGCTATGCGACACTGACATGACACGTTAATGACACGTTAACCAATCATCTGTGACACGTGGCACTTAATGTGACACATCATCATCTAACTAACGGAAGGACCAATTTGACTTAGATTTAATCTTTCAAGGACTAATATGACTAAAAAAATCATTTGAGGACTAATTTGAAGAATGGGTAATCTTTTAGGGACGGATTTGACTATTAAGCCATTATTATAATTGTATTTACTTGTATACAACTAAATAACAAAATGTTGTTATAGCAACCTTATCACTCGTCACCAAAAAATGATTCCCACTTCGTTGGAAGAGAGAGGCTTGTGGGCTGTGGCCTGTGACACGATCCTTACGACTTTACGACTGCGACTACTACGTGTCAGGCGTGCTCTCTCTCTCTCATTTTGTCTTTTTTTCTCAACCCCCGCACTCTCTTCTTCGATTAGCCCTCTCCACTCCTCTTTCTCTCTCTCACTGCTCATTCACACTTCTCATTTTTCCTTTTTTTTCCATTGTCACTCTGCATCGACATGAACGGCCACGTCAACTTCCATGTTGCCAACGGCCATTCCAATGGCCCAGTCAAAAATGACTATCCCAACAGCAATGCTAATGTCAATATTAGCAGCAGCAGCGGCAGCGAAAGAAGAAGCAGTAGCAGCGCTGGAGGCAGCAGCAACGTTGACGGCGGCAGCAGCGACCGCAACGGGGAGACGTCGAGGATGATGACACGGACGTAGACATTGTTGGCATTGACAATTCAAACAACAGCGACCGCGGCGGGGGTGACGTCGAAAACGATAACACAGACATAGACATCGTCAGCATTGACACCGACAGCAAAGCCGTTAACGGAGACATTGGCAGAGACGGCGACAATAGCGACGTCAACGAGGAAAGTGACGGAGGCGATGAGGAAGGCGACAGCCAAAATGCGGAAAGCCACATCGACCATGAGGAAAGCGACTACCACGGCGATAAACCTTAATCGTATCTATAAAGGTCCACTCATTCTTCTATATTATATGATTTTGAATATATTCCCTTATTTGCAAGCACATGATAAACAGATTGATATGCTAATCTACTGCTTAATTAATTCTGTTGTTTTGGACGGACATTATTTTATTTTGTTGCCTTTTATTGAATGAGAATCTTCTAATTGTCTCTACTAAAGGGATCTTAAAACTTAAAAGAGTATTTTTGGTATGGTTCAAGATGATTCCCACTTTGTTGGAAGAGAGAGGCTTGTGGGCTGTGGCCTGTGGCACGATCCTTACGACCTTGCCATTACTACGTGTCAAAGCGTGCTCTCTCTCTCATTTTGTCTTTTTCCCTTAACCCTCGCATTCTCTTGTTCGACTAGCCCTCTCCACTCATCTCTCTCACACTACTCGTTCACACTTTTTAGCTTTTCTTTCTCTCCTATTATCACTCTACATCAATATGAACAGGCACGCCAACTTCCCTGTTGCCAACGGCCATCCCAAGTTGCCCAACAGCCATCTAAATGGGCCCGTCGAAAACGGCTATCCTAACGGCAATGACAATGCTAGTATTAGCAGCAGCGGCAACGAAGGAGGAAGCATCAACAGCGGCGGCAGCAGTAGTGGCGACAGAGGCGACCGCAGCAGGACAACGACATCGAGGACGATGACACAGACGTAGACATGGATGGTATTAACGATTCAGACAACAGTGACTGCGGCGGGGCAATGTCGAGGATGATGACGGAGCCCGACAGCCAAAATGTGGAAAGCCACCAACAGCATTGACACCGACAGTGAAGCCGAAGAAATTGGCGGAGACGGCGAAAGCAACGTCAACGAGGAAACTGATGGAGGCAATGAGGAAGGCGACAGCCAAGATGTGGAAAGCCATAGCGACCATGAGGAAAGCGACGACCACGTCGATAAACCTTATTCTGTTGTTTGGACGGGACATTATTTTATTTGGTTGCCTTTTATTGAATCAAAATCTTCTAATTTTCTCTACTAAAGGGATCTTAAAATTTAAAAGACTATTTTTTGTATGGTTCAAGTGTGTTATAGTTAAAAGTATAGTGTACGCACAGCCTAAATATTGATAATGTCAAAATTAATTAGCAACCTTACCACTCGTCACTAAAAAAATGATTCCCATTTCGTTGGAAGAGAGTGCCTGTGGGCTGTGGCCTATGGCACGATCCTTATGACCTTACCACTACTAGCGTGATCTCTCTCATTTTGTCTTTTTTCTACAACCCTCACACTCTCTTCTTCAACTAGTCCTCTCCACTCCTCTCTCTCACTGCTCGTTCACACTTCTCAGTTTTCTTTTCTCCCCATTCTCACTCTACATCGACATGAACAGGCACACCAATTTCCCTGTTGCCAATGGCCATGCTAATTTGCGCAATGACTTTTCCAACGGGTCCATCAAAAACGGCTATCCCAACGGCCATCCTCATACGCCGCCGCCAACGGCCATCCCAACGGGCCCGTCGAAAACGGCTATCCCAACGGCAATGTCAATGACATATTAGAAGCAATGGCAGCGAAGGAGGAAGCAGCAGCGGCGGCGACCGTAGCAGGGTGACATCGAGGACGATAACACGAACGTAGACATCGACGGTATTGACGATTCGAACAACAGCGACAGAGGCGGGGCAACGTCGAGGATGATAACACAGACATAGACATTGTCGGCATTGACACCGACAGCGAAGCCGGAGACATTGGCGGAGACGGCGACATCCGCAACGTCAACGAGGAAAGTGAGGGAGGCAATGAAGAAGGCGACAACCAAGATAAGGAAAGTCACGACGACCACGGCGATAAACCTTAATCGTATCTATAGTGGTCCATTCTTTCTTCTATATTATATGATTATGAATATATTCCCTTATTTGCAAGCACATGATAAACATATTAGGCTAATCTACTGCTTTATTCTATTGTTTTGGACAGGGACATTATTTTATTTTGTTGCCTTTTATTGAATCAAAATCTTCTAATTGTCTCTATTAAAGGGATCTTAAAACTTAAAAGACTATTTTTTGTATAGTTCAAGTGTGTTAAAGTTCAATGTATAGTGTACGCACAACCCAAATATTCATAATGCCAAAATTAATTAGCATATATCGATATTAATAGTTGCTATTTGTTATTATAGTTACATATACCTGTATATAAGTAAATAATACAATGTTGTTACTAAAAAATGATTCCCATTTCGTTGGAAGAGAGAGGCTTGTGGGCTGTGACTTGTGGCACGATCCTTACGACCTTACCACTACTACGTGTCAGGCGTGCTCTCTCTCTCATTTTGTCTTTCTCCCTCAACTCTCACCCTCTCTTCTTCGACTAGCCCTCTCTACTCCTCTCTCTCACAGTGCTCGTTTACACTTCTCAGTTTTCCTTTCTCTCCATTCTCACTCAACATCAACATGAACGGGCACACCAACTTCTTTGTTGCCAATGGCCATGCCAACTTATCCAACAGCTTTCCCAACAGCCATTCTCATTCGCCGGCCGCCAACGGCCATCCCAACGGGCCCGTCAAAAACGGCTATCCCAACGGCAATGCCAATGCCATATTAGCAGCACGGCATCGAAGGAAGAAGCAGCAGCAGCGGCGGTGACTACAGAAGGGCAACGTCGAGGACGATGACACGGACGGACGTAGACATTGACGGTATTGACAATTTGAACAATAGCGACTGCGGTGGAGGCAACTTTGAGGACGATGATACGGACATAGACATCGTCGGCATTGACACCGACAGTGAAGCCAAAGACATTGGCGGAGACAGCAACATCCGCAACGTCAACGAGAAAAGTGAGGTAGACAATGAGGAAGGCGACAACCAAGATAAGGAAAGCCACGACGACCACGACGATAAACCTTAATCGGATTTATAATGGCCCATTATTTCTTCTATATTATATGATTATGATTATATTCCGTTATTTGCAAGCATATGATAAACAGGTTGATAGGCTAATCTACTACTTTATTGTATTGTTTTGGACGGGACATTATTTTATTTTGTTGCCTTTTATTGAATGAAAATCTTCTAATTGTCGCTACTAAAGGGATCTTAAAACTTAAAAGACTATTTTTTGTATAGTTCAAGTGTGTTAAAGTTCAAAGTATGGTGTACACACAGCTAGGGGTGGCAAGCGGGGAAGCCCGCCCCGCCTCGCCTAGTGAGGCGGTCCCAAAATCCCAGCCTGCCCCGCCTAACGGCGGGCTGGCGGGCCAGCGGGCTAAGCCCTCCAAATATCTTTTTTTTTTTTTTACTTTTAACTATTAAATAATATATATAAAAACATAAAAAATCTCTTCTATTTTTTACTTTTAACTATTATAATTTCTAAAAGTATAAACAAATTATAATTTTTATATTCACAAACATTAAAGTCTTTGTAATTATAAATATTGTTCCCAAAACAAAATAAACATAATCTAAAACATAATTATAAATAGTCTCTAAAACAAAATAAACATAATCCAAAACACTCAATTTTCATCCTCATTCTCTTGTAAGTTGGGTTGGGGGAAGTTGGGTTTTGGCAAAAAAAATTGTAAAAATACCCCTTGATAAAAAAATACTAAGCACGGCGTGAAAGCCCGCCCCGCCCCGCCAAAGCTCGCGGTTTAAGAGGTGCGGGTTATGCGGGCTTTTGCTATTTGGCGGTCTTAATTTCCCAGTCCAGCCCGCCTTTTTTGACGGGTTACGCGGGCCGACCCGGCGGGTTTAGGCCCGTTTCCAACCCCTACGCATAGCCCAAATATTGATAATGGCAAAATTAATTAGCATATATTAATATTAATAGTTGTTATTTGTTGTTATAATTATATATACCTGAATACAAGTAAATAACAAAATGTTGTTATAACAACCTAAACACTCGTCACCAAAAAATTAATTCCCATTCTTACGACCTTACCACTACCACGTGTCAGGCATGCTCTCTCTCTCATTTTGTCTGTTTCCCCCAACCTTCACACTCTCTTCTTCGACTAGTCCTCTCCACTCCCCTCTCTTTCTCACTACTTGTTCACACTTTTCGGTTTTCCTTTCTCCCTCATTCATACTCTACATTGACATGAAGGGCACGCCAACATCCCTGTTGCCAACGGCCATCCCAACTTGCCCAACCTCACTTGTCGGCAGTGAACGGCTATCTCAACTTGCCCAACGGGCATCCCAACAGGCCCATCGAAAACGGTTATCCCAACGGCAATGCCAATGCAAACATTCGCAGCAGCGACGGCAGCGAAAGAGGAAACAGCAGCGTTGGAAGCAGCAACGGCGGCCACATCGAGGACGATTACACAGACGTTAAAATCGACGGCATTGACGATTCAGACAACAACGAACCGCGGCGGGGAAAATGTCGAGGACAATGACACGTAGATATCGTCGGCATTGACACCGACAGTAAAGCCGTCAACAGAGACATTGGCGAAGACGGCGACAGCATCAACGTCAACAAGGAAAGTGATGGAGTCAATGAGGAAGGCTACAGCCAAGATGAGGCAAGCCGTGACTGTAAATCATATTGCTTGTATGCGAAGTTTGTATTCGTAGGTTTTGATGAATGACAAACCAACAAACGACATGAAAGACAAACCAACAAACAACTTGAATGAACAAGCATATTGAAAGATCAACCAACATTCAACGTTGAGGAATGAAGAGTTGAAAGCAACACAACAACAACAAGAAACTCAAGTCCACAACATTTGAAGACAAGTATAGTGTCTTAGGACTTAGGTAAATTCTTGTTAAGAACCAATTGCTAAATCTCTCAACACACACTCACAAAATGTTTTGATGCACATCTTGCAATTCGATGCTAGCCAAATGGTTTAAAAACTTGTTTTCAAAGGTACAAAAGCATAGGAATTGACTCCAACAAGTTTGAGATCAATCCTAAGCATTTTGAAGTGATTTTAAGCCATTCTTTAAGGTTTGCATCGATGCACACTCATCTTGCATCGATGCAAAACATGCAACGACTTGTTGCATCGATGCAAAGATGTTTGCATCGATGCAACCTAGCTGAAAATTCAAATTTCAGCTTCAAAGACACATTTGCATCGATGCAAAGTGTTATGCATCGATGCAAATGATTCAAAAACATAAAAAACGGCTAGTTTTAACAAAACGGCTCCATCCCATTAACTCCCTAACGTTTCTAAAGTTTGGGAAGTCTATAAATAGATGGATTGAAGCCTTATTTCATATATGTGAGTATTTGCAAACTATCTTGTTCATATTCTTTCATTCTACACATTTTTAAGGTGTTATAATACACAATTTGAGAGAGCAATATCAATTGGTTCAATAGTGCTAAACTTGTTGTTATACACTCTTCTAGAGAGTACTCATTTCATCTCAACAATTCTTTGAGAATTGTTTTCTTGTAACACTTTGTAAATTGGAGTGTGATCTCCAAGGTTGAGTCAAGAGTTATAAACACTATAGTCGGTGAGGATACCAAAGAAGTATACTAAGTACTCAAGGCAAATCTTAGAGAAGGAATCTCTAAGTGGAGTGGGTTAGTATACGAGTGGTGATCATATACCGTGAGGTGTTAGAAACTAAGGACTCAGATTGTAAAAGGTTTTGCGCGAGCACCTTGAAGCTTGGCAATAGTGGAACTTCTCAATAGCGATTGAGAAAGAAAGTGGACGTAGGACAAGGATTGTGCCGAACCACTCTAAATAGCGTTTGCATCTCTCCAAACTCATCTCTTCAATATTATTGTCTTTTACCTTTGAGCAAATAAATTGTGATCGAAAAGTAGCTTCGTAAGTACTTAAGGAATAGCTTAAGTCCGATTGGTGAAAAGCTTGATCAATTTATTTGAGTTGGTATCTATTGGAAAGTAAAAGCTCCTTATAAATGCTTAGCAATTGAGTTAAGCTCTTGGAAAAATACTAGTACAATAACACTTTTGTATATTGTCTTTAACTTTCGCAAAAAGATTCATTGTTGTTGCAATACTCAATTCACCCCCCCTCTTGAGTAATTGTGCATAAGTTCTACAAGTGGCATCAGAGCTTAACCCTTTGAAAGACTTAACCGTTTAAGGGAAAAGATCATGGCAAGCACAAGCTTTAACAACAACAACACTAGTGAAGGTAACTCAACCGCTAGACCTCCTCTTTTTAGCGGAACAAATTACTCTTATTGGAAAAATAAGATGAGAATTTGGATCCGTTCTCAAGATGTGAGAATTTGGAAAGTGATTGAGAATGGAAATCACATTCCAACAAAGACAACAAGCGCTAAAGAAGGAGAAGTCTCCGTCTCAAAGCAAGTACCGAAAGGAGAAAATGAATATAGTGACGATGATTGGAAGAAAGTGGCAATGAATGATAAAGCCATCAACTTCATTCATTGTGCACTTAACGAGCATGATTATATGAAGATCTCTACATGTGAAACCGCTAAAGAAATTTGGGATAAACTCCAAATCACTTACGAAGGAACCGACCACGTTAAAGAATCAAAGGTATTTATGTTGGTTCATGAATGGGAGAACGAGGATGAATCCGACTCCGATGACGACGAGGTTGCAAATCTTTGCTTAATGGCAAGCGAAGAAAAGGTACGTGTTGGAGCTAAAGATACAAATTGGTATGTTGATAGTGGATGCTCCAAACACATGACCGGCGATGAATCAAAGTTCACCGCAATAGAGCCTACAAACGGAGGAAAAGTGATATATGGAGACAACAACACCGGCAAAGTAATCGGCGTTGGAAAAGTTGGTAAAAATTCTTCTACCTCCATAGATAATGTTATACTTGTCAAAGGTCTCAAACATAATCTCATTAGTGTTAGCCAACTTTGTGACAAAGGAAACTTAGTCACCTTTGATTCAAAATGTTGTTTGATAAAAAGGCAAGACACTAATGAAATTGTGCTAATTGGGCACCGTGTTGACAATGTATACATGATTAATCTAGATGAAGTTTCCTCAAATGATGTGAAATGCCTTGTTAGTAAAAATGATGAAACTTGGTTATGGCATCGTAGAGTAGCTCATGCTAACATGGACCATCTTAGCAAGTTGGTCTCTAAAGAGTTAGTAATTGGCTTACCAAAGCTACGTTTTGAAAAAGACATCCTTTGCGACGCATGTCAAAAGGGAAAACAAGTAAAGGCCTCTTTTAAATCTAAAAACATTGTTTCGACAACAAGGCCATTACAACTTTTGCACATGGATTTATTTGGTCCTTCCAGGACTATGAGCTTTGGTGGCAATTACTATGCTTTAGTTATTGTTGATGATTACTCTCGATTTACATGGACCTTGTTTCTAGCAAACAAGAGTGATGCATTTCGAGCATTCAAAAGATTAGCCAAAGTTATTCAAAATGAAAAGAATTTGCATATATCATCTATTAGAAGTGATCATGGTGGAGAATTTGAAAACAATCTTTTTGAAACTTTTTGTGAAGAAAATGGCATTGAGCATAATTTTTCCTCTCCTAGAACACCACAACAAAATGGTGTGGTTGAAAGGAAAAATCGTCATTTAGAAGAAATGGCGAGAACTATGCTCAATGAGGCTAATATTCCTAAGTACTTTTGGGCGGATGCGGTTAGTACCGCGTGTTATGTTATGAATAGGATTATCATTCGACCTATTCTTAAGAAAACACCGTACGAATTGTACAAAGGAAGAAAGCCAAATATTTCCCACCTTCACGTCTTTGGCTGTAAATGCTTTATTCTAAATAATGGAAAAGATAACTTAGGCAAATTTGATGCTAAGGCTGATGAAGGAATCTTCTTAGGCTACTCTTTAACTAGCAAAGCTTTTAGAGTATATAATAAACGCATCATGACTATGGAAGAAAGTATTCATGTCGCTTTTGATGAAACTAACCGTTGTTATGCTAGAAAAGATTTTGATGAAAATGTAGAAAACTTTGATTCACTAAATTTGAATGGTGAAGACAAAGAAAAAGATTTAAATAAAGCCTCTACAACAAAGGATAATGTTCAAGTTGAAGAAATTGCACCATCACAAGCACAAATAAATGCACTTCCAAAGGACTGGCGTACTTCAAAGGATCATCCTCTAGACAACGTCATTGGTAATGTTTCGAAAGGGGTAACAACTCGATCCTCTTTTAGAAATTTATTTACATATAGTGCTTTTGTTTCTCAAATTGAACCATCTACCATTGAGTCCGCAATTGATGATGAACATTGGGTTATGGCAATGCAAGAGGAGCTTAACCAATTCAAACGAAATGACGTTTGGGAATTGGTGCCTAAACCAAGTAATCAAACAATTGTCGGAACAAAATGGGTTTTTAGAAATAAACTCGATGAAAATGGTACAATTGTTAGAAACAAAGCTAGATTAGTAGCTAAAGGTTATAATCAAGAGGAAGGCATTGATTATGACGAAACTTATGCTCCCGTAGCTAGATTAGAAGCTATTAGGATGTTACTTGCTTTTGCATCCTCTTATAACTTCAAACTTTATCAAATGGATGTTAAGAGTGCCTTTCTTAATGGTTTCATTCAAGAAGAAGTATATGTTGAACAACCTCCCGGTTTTGAGGATTATGAAAATCCTAATCATGTTTTTAAACTCAAGAAAGCTCTTTATGGTCTTAAACAAGCTCCAAGAGCTTGGTATGAACGTTTGAGCAAGTTTTTAATAGAAAAGGGTTTTAGAAGAGGGAAGGTTGATACAACTTTATTTATCATGATTGAAAACAAAAATATCCTTTTGGTACAAGTTTACGTCGATGACATAATATTTGGTTCAACTAACGAATCACTTTGCAAGTTTTTCTCAAACCTCATGCAAAGTGAATTTGAAATGTCCATGATGGGCGAACTCAACTTCTTCCTT
The DNA here is from genome assembly GCF_059453495.1 of Arachis ipaensis. Taxonomy (NCBI): domain Eukaryota; kingdom Viridiplantae; phylum Streptophyta; class Magnoliopsida; order Fabales; family Fabaceae; genus Arachis; species Arachis ipaensis. The sequence continues at coordinate 142,627,950 of NC_142441.1, read as the reverse complement.
GGTCTTCAAATCAAACAAGGAAAAGAAGGAACTTTCGTTGGCCAAACCAAATATTGCAAGGAATTGCTCAAAAGATTTGGAATGGACAATGCTAAGGCAATGGACACACCAATGAGCACTACTTGCTACCTTGACAAAGATGAACAAGGTAAAAACATAGATGTAAAGAAGTATAGAGGCATGATAGGATCATTGCTTTATCTAACGGCAAGTAGGCCAGATATCATGTTTAGTGTATGCATGTGTGCGAGATACCAAACTAATCCTAAGGAATCTCACTTAAGTGCGGTGAAAAGGATTATGAAGTATCTCCTAGGAACATTAAATGTTGGATTGTGGTATCCGAAAGGATCCACTTGTGATTTGATTGGTTATTCCGATTCCGATTTTGCCGGTTGCAAATTGGATAGGAAAAGCACTAGCGGCACTTGTCACTTGCTAGGAAACTCTCTTGTTTCATGGCATAGCAAGAAACAAGTAAGTGTAGCCTTATCTACCGCCGAAGCCGAGTATGTAGCCGCCGGTAGTTGTTGCGCCCAAATTTTATGGATGAAACAACAACTTGTGGACTATGGACTCATGCTTGATCACATTCCTATCAAATGTGATAATACTAGTGCAATAAATTTAACCAAGAATCCGGTTCAACATTCAAGAACCAAGCATATTGAGATTAGACATCACTTCATAAGAGACCATGTTGAAAAGGGTGATGTGGTTATTGAATTTGTCGAAACTAGTAAACAACTAGCGGACATCTTCACTAAACCTTTATGTAAAGAAAGTTTTTTTAACATCCGAAATGAACTTGGTATCTTGGATTCTAATCTAATATGATTTGTTTGAATTCATTGTATTTATATTGCTATTTTATCTCTTACTAACTTAAGCATTGGAGATATCCAATTAGCCATTGTTTTGTAGGTTTATGAGTTGATGAATGAGTGATTAATCTTGAGGTAGATTGAAGAATTTGAAGATTATAAACAATGGAGGATCAACAAATTGAAGTTTATAATAGTTTAAATGAGTATATACATGATGGAACTCAAAGGATTGAAGAAAGAACCACCAAAGGATGAAAATTTGGTGATTTTGGGCAAAATGATGCATGTTGCATCGATGCAACCAAGCTTTGCATCGATGCAAAGCACACGACGTGCTATGTGCATCGATGCAAAGCCCATTGCATCGATGCAAACAAGACCAAATTGCATCAAAACACGTAAATTTGGCATTTTTGTGCAATAAAACCCCACTTTTTCATCATCTTCAACCTCACAACTCATATCTCCACCTCCAAACCTCCATTACCTCCAAAAAAAAAAAAAAGCTCACATATAGCTTCATACAACTCACAAAACTTAGATACCCACTACAAACAAATTACATATTTGAAGTCCCCACATTCTCCTCTACAAAACCCATAAAACAAAATCATCCACAATGCCTAGAATCAAGAGAACCGTCAAGAAGTCAAAAGGTTCTTCAAGTGTGGTTCCACCTCCAAATAATCATCCTTTGGCAAGGTACTTTGCTTCTAATGAAGATCTTCAATTCTATGAGGCAAGGCTCGCCGGAAGAAAGGAAATTCCTCCGAGGTATTTGGATCCGACCCTTCTTGTCATTCATAACTTTGATACTCTTAAGGCTATTCTAGTTCATCAAGGTCTCATGGATTTTGTTCAAATTAAGAGTAAATTTTATCCAGATTTAGTTGCCATAGCCTATAGTACACTCATGATTGAGATTGATGAGGAAGATGAATCAAGTTTCACATTATTCTTCAAGATAGGAAGAAAGGATTATAGGCTAGATGGTGATGAGTTAGCCACCATTTGGGAGCTGCCAAATCAAGGTGACTTGTTTCAAGGTGGTAAAACCCCAATTGATGAATGGGGTTATTCAAAGGACAATGCCATGCATTTGTTCAATCTTGTACAAGGAGCTCATTCCAAAATTAGTTGCAATTCAATGAGTGCGGAACATAGAACTTTGTTATATCTAGTCACCTATGTATTGCAACCTAGAATATCCGGGCATGCGAATGTAAATGATGAAGATTTGATTGTCATGTGGGCTATGATGAATGGAATTAAGATTAATTGGCCATACTTTATAATACAACATATGGTTAGGCTCAAGATGAAGGATAGGAATGGTGGATTAGGATTCCTTTGCCTATGGTCTAAAGTCTTTGATTATGTTGGTATTGATGTATCAAATGAGATTACCAAGGAAGTACCACCTCAATCTTGCATCAACACTCATATTCTCAACAAAATGGGAAGAAGAAATGTTGATGAACAAGGTCCTCAAGAGGAAGCTCCTCCACAAGCACCTCAAGCTCAAGAACCACCCTCCTTGGTTGATATAATGAGAGAATTACAATCCATCAACCAAAACATCCAAAGGATTGACGTAGAGCATGGTAGGCAACTTGAAGCACTTAATCGTCGTGTGTCTCGTGTAGATCGTCGCACGGGTCGCTTGGATCGTCGTATTGATGACTTATATGAGCATTTCGGGATCCACCTACCATATGAAGAGGACACTGATGATGATGAAGACCAAGATTGATTGTCTCCTCTTCATCAAGTCACTTTTTATTGCTTTATGTTTATTTCATTATATGAATTGTTAAACTAACTCCTAGTAAGCTAAGGATTTCTATTATGGTTTTAATATTTTGATATGCTCTTCATAATTTTGTTTAATGATTAATGCTTGTATGCTTATTTGGTGAATAACTCAAAATAGGCTTGGTACCCCTATTTTAAGTTAATGAGCATGCTTTAATATATTTCACTTATTTAGGGGGAATTATGCATGCTTGTTTTATATATAAAAAGAGAAAATCAAATTCTTTTTGAAAGGGGGAAATATCTATTTTCATTGTTTTTATGCATGCTTCTATGACACATTTCAAAATCCTTTCTTTTTTGATAATGTCAAAAGGGGGAAGAGAAGTTTGAGGATATTTGAAATTTTAAACTTTTGAAAAAGAAGAAGTTTAAGGATTTGAAAAGAAGAAATAAGTGTGCGAAACAATGTTTTCAAAAAGACTTCCGCTAAGCAAAAACTTTGATATCTAAATTGTTTTCTTTGATAAACGCCCATTAAGGGAACAAATGCACATATTTAGGGGGAACTCCTGCAAAAGTTTTTTGTGAAGTCTTCTCCAAAGCTTTCTATAAAACAAAGGGCATTATTGTTGCTTTCAAAATCATTTATAAATGCATATCCTCAAAATTGGTTTGTCATTATCAAAAAGGGGGAAATTGTAAATCATGTTGCTTGTATGCGAAGTTTGTATTCGTAGGTTTTGATGAATGACAAACCAACAAACGACATGAAAGACAAACCAACAAACAACTTGAATGAACAAGCATATTGAAAGATCAACCAACATTCAACGTTGAGGAATGAAGAGTTGAAAGCAACACAACAACAACAAGAAACTCAAGTCCACAACATTTGAAGACAAGTATAGTGTCTTAGGACTTAGGTAAATTCTTGTTAAGAACCAATTGCTAAATCTCTCAACACACACTCACAAAATGTTTTGATGCACATCTTGCAATTCGATGCTAGCCAAATGGTTTAAAAACTTGTTTTCAAAGGTACAAAAGCATAGGAATTGACTCCAACAAGTTTGAGATCAATCCTAAGCATTTTGAAGTGATTTTAAGCCATTCTTTAAGGTTTGCATCGATGCACACTCATCTTGCATCGATGCAAAACATGCAACGACTTGTTGCATCGATGCAAAGATGTTTGCATCGATGCAACCTAGCTGAAAATTCAAATTTCAGCTTCAAAGACACATTTGCATCGATGCAAAGTGTTATGCATCGATGCAAATGATTCAAAAACATAAAAAACGGCTAGTTTTAACAAAACGGCTCCATCCCATTAACTCCCCAACGTTTCTAAAGTTTGGGAAGTCTATAAATAGATGGATTGAAGCCTTATTTCATATATGTGAGTATTTGCAAACTATCTTGTTCATATTCTTTCATTCTACACATTTTTAAGGTGTTATAATACACAATTTGAGAGAGCAATATCAATTGGTTCAATAGTGCTAAACTTGTTGTTATACACTCTTCTAGAGAGTACTCATTTCATCTCAACAATTCTTTGAGAATTGTTTTCTTGTAACACTTTGTAAATTGGAGTGTGATCTCCAAGGTTGAGTCAAGAGTTATAAACACTATAGTCGGTGAGGATACCAAAGAAGTATACTAAGTACTCAAGGCAAATCTTAGAGAAGGAATCTCTAAGTGGAGTGGGTTAGTATACGAGTGGTGATCATATACCGTGAGGTGTTAGAAACTAAGGACTCAGATTGTAAAAGGTTTTGCGCGAGCACCTTGAAGCTTGGCAATAGTGGAACTTCTCAATAGCGATTGAGAAAGAAAGTGGACGTAGGACAAGGATTGTGCCGAACCACTCTAAATAGCGTTTGCATCTCTCCAAACTCATCTCTTCAATATTATTGTCTTTTACCTTTGAGCAAATAAATTGTGATCGAAAAGTAGCTTCGTAAGTACTTAAGGAATAGCTTAAGTCCGATTGGTGAAAAGCTTGATCAATTTATTTGAGTTGGTGTCTATTGGAAAGTAAAAGCTCCTTATAAATGCTTAGCAATTGAGTTAAGCTCTTGGAAAAATACTAGTACAATAACACTTTTGTATATTGTCTTTAACTTTCGCAAAAAGATTCATTGTTGTTGCAATACTCAATTCACCCCCCCTCTTGAGTAATTGTGCATAGGTTCTACAGTGACGACCATGAGGAAATGGCGACCACGGCGATAAACCTTAATCGTATCTATAATGATCCACTTTTTCTTCTATATTATATGATTATGATTATATTCTGTTATTTGTAGGCATATAATAAACAGATTGATTATCATATGATATACCTTAATTCTGTGGTTTTGGACGGGACATTATTTTATTTTGTTGCCTTTTATTGAATGAGAATCTTCTAATTGTCTATACTAGAGGAATATTAAAACTTAAAAGACTATTTTTTGTTTGGTTCAAGTGGTTAAAGTTAAAAGTATAGTGTACGCGCAACCCAAATGTTGATAATATCAAAATAAATTAGCATATATTGATATTAATAGTTTTTATTTGTTATTATAATTATATATCCCTGTATACAAGAAAATAAAAAAATGTTGTTATAGCAACCTTACCACTCGTCACCAAAAAATGATTTCCACTGCGTTGGAAGAGAAAGGCTTGTGGGCTGTGGCCTGTGGCACGATCCTTACGACCTTACCATTTCTACGTGTCAGGCGGGCTCTCTCTCTCATTTTGTCTTTTTTCCTCAACCCTCACTCTCTTCTTCGACTAGCCCTCTCCACTCTCTTCTCTTTCTCGCTGCTCGTTCACACTTCTCAGTTTTCTTTTCTCCCCAATTCTCACTCTACATCGACTGGAATGGGAACACCAACTTCCCTGTTGCCATTGGCTATGCCAACTTGCCCAACGGCTTTCCCAACGGATCCGTCGAAAACAGCTATCCCAACGACCATCCTCATTCGCTGGCCGCAAATGGCCATCCCATCGGACCCGTCGAAAACGTCTATCCCAACGACAATGTCAATGCCATATTAGCAGCAGCAAAGGAGGAAGCAGCAGCAAAGAGCGACGACCGCAACAAGGCGTCGTCGAGGATGATGACACAGACGTAGACATCAACGGTATTGACGATTCGAACAATAGCAACTGCGGCGAGGGCAACATTGAGGACGATGACACGGACGTAGATATCGTCGGTATTGACACCGACAGCGAAGCCAGAGACATTGTCGGAGACAGCGACATCCGCAACGTCAACGAGAAAAGTGAGGGAGGATATGAGGAAAGCGACAACTAAGATAAGGAAAGCCATGACGACCATGACGATAAACCTTAATCGGATTTATAATGACCCACTCTTTCTTCTATATTATATGATTATGATTATATTTCGTTATTTGCAGGCATATGATAAATAGATAGATAGGCTAATTTACTGCTTTATTCTGTTATTTTTGGACGGGACATTATTTTATTTTGTTGCCTTTTATTGAATGAAAATCTTCTAATTGTCTCTACTAAAGGGATCTTAAAACTTAAAAGACTATTTTTTGTATAGTTCAACTGTGTTAAAGTTCAAATTATAGTGTACGCATAGCCCAAATATTGATAATGTCAAAATTAATTAGCATATATCGATATTAATAGTTGTTATTTGTTGTTATAATTATATATACCTGAATAAAAGTAAATAACAAAACGTTGTTATAGCAACCTTACCACTCATCACAAAAAAATGATTCCCACCCCGTTGGAATAGAGAAAGGCTTGTGGGTTGTGGCCAGTGGCACGATACTTACGACCTTACCACTACTATGTGTCAGGCGTGCTCTCTCTCTCATTTTGTCTTTTTCCCTCAACCCTCACACTCTTTTCTTCGATTAGCCCTCTCCACTTCCCTCTCTTTCTCACCGCTTGTTCACACTTCTCGATTTTCCCTTTTCCATCATTCTTACTCTACATCGACATGAAGGGCACGCCAACATCTCTGTTGCCAACGACAATCCCAACTTGCCCAACGGCTATCCTAACGGACCCGTCAAAAACGGCTATCCGAATAGCCATCCTCACTTGCCGGCCGCCATCGGCCATCCCAACTTGCCCAACGGGTCCGTCAAAAATGACTATCCCAATGGCAATGGCAATGCCAACATTAGCAGCAATAGCGACAGTGGCAGCGAAGGAGGAAGCAGCAGTGACGGCCACGTCATACGATGACACGGACGTTGAAATCGACGGTATTGACGATTAGGACAACAGTGACTGCGGCGGGAAAATGTCGAGGATAATGACACGGACGTAGACATCGTCGGCATTGACACCGACAGCAAAGCCTTCAACGGAGACATTGGCGAAGACGGCGACAGCAACAACGTCAACGAGGAAAGTGACGGAGGCAACGAGGAAGGCGACAGTCAAGATGAGCAAAGCCACAATGACCATGAGAAAATCGACGATCACGGCTATAAACCTTAATCGTATCTATAATGGTCAACTCTTTCTTCTATATTATATGATTATGATTATATTCCCTTATTAGCAAACACATGATAAACAGATTGATAGGCTAATTTGCTGCTTAATTCTGTTGTTTTGGACGGTACATTATTTTTTTGTTGCCTTTTATTAAATGAATATCTTCTAATTGTCTCTCCTAAAGGGATCTTAAAACTTAAAAGACTATTTTTGGTATGGTTCAAGTGTGTTAAAGTTAAAAGTATAGTGTACGTGCAGCCCAAATGTTGATAATGACAAAATTAATTAGCATATATTGATATTAATAGTTGCTATTTGTTGTTATAATTATATATACCTGAATACAAGTAAATAACAAAAGAGTAGTGCTAGGAAGCCAATGGTATATGCATACAATCTGTACAATGGGCTAAAATTTTTGGCCCAATATAAATTTTTTTTAAAAAAAACCCAGATTTACCCTAGTGGATAAGTGATGTTCAATTTAGAAATAACCACCCTACAAAATCAGGAATCCTAATTTTCCCTCTACCCCCTTTTCTTCCGTTACCGTCACGTTAGAAAACAAACCTTTCATATTCTATTTTGAACATCCCATCGTCTCCCCCATTGGAACTCTGATCAGCGCTGACCATCCTTTAACGCGACCATCCGTTGCGTGTCTCTCGCAAAGCAGAATCCACCGGCTCTCTCGTCGTCATTGGTGCACAACACGCAGGCGGCTCAGCCCAACCTCTGCCGTGCCTGACCATCAGTGCAGTAAGGAGAACAAACTCTAAGCTTTCCTCAGCGTCATTTCACAGTAGCAACTCCCAGCTTTTTTGCGGCACCACCAACCCCGGCCTTCAACCTGCCATTCCACTATTAGTTAGGCGCATGCAGTCCAAACCGAAGGCTGCGCGCAAGTTTCATGTAGCCGCAGGTTAGTGCGTAGTGTCTTTTTTTTTCAGTCATTTGAATTGCTTTTTGTTGTTCCTGGTATGACATGCATTGACCTGTGTGTTGGTGTTTGATTTTAATTAATGATAACATAAAATGTTCGATTTCCAATGGGCTAAAACGTCCCCAACCAGCTGTAGGGGTAGAGGTTTACTATTTAAAAAGTCTTGGCGCAGGAAGGTTTTCAAAAGTTTGTCCTGTTGTTGACTAGTGTTGTCCTGTTACTGAAAGTGTGTCGATGGTTACCGTAGCAAGCTTTCATATGCTTATTTTGGTATGCATTTGGATGTTGTTCAATTTTTAATGGTTGCTGCGATATTCATTTTTTAATGTTTGCCGGGTAGGTCCGTGCTTTATCACAGGTGGTTATAATTGTCAATCATTCAGCCTTATTTAATTCTTCCCGAGCAAAGAGTTTCATATTAAATTGAAGTTTTCCGGATTTCTGTTTGTGCCGTATCTAGTGCTAGATGCTGTTTATCTCGATTTGTTGGCGAATTTCTAAACCTGAAATCTTGACCTTGCTGCATTTTATTGTGCGGGATCATGTAGTTTAGCATTGTGAAGTGAATTCTTTTGCTTTTGATGTCAGCTGGGTTATTTTATATTGTGAATCTATAGTCTTTCCCCACTCTAAAGGCTGTAGTTTGTGCAGTAAAAAATTGTTTAAGTATTTTTATTTATGTACTGATTTATTTTCATTTTTTTAGTTTAACAGAATAGTAATTTTAATAATAATTTAGCATGCCAGATTGATGTAATATGATATAATAATTTCAATTTTTTGAATCTGTTTATTTCCCCTTAAACAGTGAAGTCACCCTATTTATTCCTACTTAAGTATCTATTGACAAATGGAAAGGTGTTTATTTCACTGAAGTCAATCTCAGATCTCAGTCGGTCAATCATTTAATAGTTTGAATTCTGCTCTGTTTAATAATGCCACTTCATGTTCAAGTTGCCATCATATTAGTTGTATGGTTGTTTACCTATGAAAGTGGATGATTTGTCGGTTCTTTGTAATGGTCTGCATGAATATTGTGCAAGTGCTTGTTTTTTACAATTTTTTCCTCAGTTCTTCGATTTAATGTTCCTCGACAGGTTATTTTAGAATGTGTCTTGACACTACTGTTTCACTCTTGGGGCTGTGATTGCTTTAAATAAATATTGTTTTAATATTTGTAATGGTTTAATTAGTTTTTTCCCTGGTTATTTTTTTCCCTTTACATTTACTTAAAAATAAAAAAATTAAACCAGGACAAGTTGTGATCTATTTTAATATTTTCAATGCTGTTCACCCTTGGTTATTTCATTATTTACCAAGCCAAGCTCTCCAGGTTGCTACTCATTCAGAAACATTTTACCGTTGTAAAGGTTTTATTGTTTTCTGTAAAACTCAAGTTAATGAACTTGCTCAGTGAGTTAGTCACTTAAAAAATGAATTTCCATTGTCTTTTGTGTGACACCAACATATCGAGGTTCCTTTAAGTTTAGATTTATGGGTGTTTAACTATGAAGGTGGCATCTTTGAATATTTTACGTACTTTTATTATGGTTTGATTCTTTCAATGCAAGTGCTAAATCAATAATTTTATCTCAATGCTTGATTTTAATTTTATAACTAATAAAGGGTTTGTTTTGCATGTCACTTGATTGTTCTCATCCACTTTATTGGTGCTGATTTGGTTGAAACAATTTTGTTGCCATCGTTCCTCTTATTCTATCATTTTTCCATTCCTGTTTTTTTTTCATCCAAAACGAAATTATTTAAAAAAGTCTACCATGTGACTTGGCTATATAATGTTTACGTTGCTTGGGTGTTCATTTTGTAAAAAATGAGAAGATCACAATGCTGAATGATTATTGTGCCAGAACTTCTTGTTTAAAATAGTATTGTGGAGTTGGTGGCTGTAATGTTTTTTTTCCTGGCGATAGGTATTTAGTTCCTTAGTTTTGAGTATGTAGATCTCTTATGTTGCCTGCATTTGTTCGAAATTATTAGATCGTAAACTCTGCATGTTATTGAAGGGTTGGTTTTGATATGGGATTACCTGTTATTATAACTCTACTTTTACCTTGGGTGCTGTACTTTGCCCCTTTTAATTTGACGCATACCCATCCACCCAAAGGCAGGAATGAACATCTAATATCTTATGGAAACAAACATGTAAGTTAATTCTGTCGTACATACATGTTATTTGATGTATCCAAGGAGTATCTACATAACAAAGCATCATGTTTCAAGAGAATTTTAGACTTCCAACTTAGACATAATAACTTTGATGTCATTCTCTTTAAGGGGGCATTGCAGATAAATTTATTCCCACACTGCTATGTGTGAGGATTAATCATGTCACTTTATCGGGTAGAAATTTATTTATGATGAATTAATAAAATATACACATTGGTGAGACTAATTACTCATACATTCCTTCCAGGCACGAACTTGTTTGGATTTTGATCTATTGAGGAAAAGTCTGATGGGGAAAAAGGTAATCCATGTTGCATCATTCAGCAATCTTCCTTTTCATGGCTTATACCTTGTTTTATTGATGTACACAGAAATTAGTAGAAACGCGTTGTTCACCATCCTATATCAATGGCATGGTTACCCATCTGAAAAGCATTAATGCCGTGGAAAAGCTACTGGAGATCGACACAATTGGTTTTGGTTTTGTGAAGAGGATTCCAAAATGGCTGGTGAAGCAAAGTATAATGAAACAACTTGCGTTTGCATACGATGTGGATACGAATACGCTTATTGTGGACGTTGGAAACATCCGCATCAATTCTGAGTTGATAGGGAAGGCATTAGGCATACGAGACGGGGGTCAGATACCAATGTTCCATTTTTAGTATTTACTTAACATATCCTGATTTGATACCCTTGTCGTTGCGTAATAGTTGTTGTTCACACTGTTCTACACTTGATAATGTAGGTGATTTCATACCCGAACTTGACAAGAAGAATCCGGACCATCGCGCCATCAAAGCACAGTTTCAAAAAAAGACAACAACCCAGTTGCGCGATTTCGTGTATTCCTGTCCCATGGATACTGAAGCGCAACGGGCAGATTTTAGAAGGCACTTCATCCTTCTGGTGCTAAAAATGTTCTTATGCCCAACGAGTCAGCAAACCATCTCTCCATGGCACATCCCTCCTATTCTTGATGTGACCAACCCCAGCAGATTTAATTGGGCTCATAAAACATTCAAGTGGTTAAGGCTAGCAATTGATAAATTCCAATCTAAGAACCACAAAACCTGTGGTGGCTGCATGTTCGCCCTTTTGGTAAATTGTAATGTTTAGTTGGTTTTTTTAATTGATTAGTTCTAGATGGCAGACCATAACATTTCTAAATTGGCTTTCAGCTATTATACTTCCAGCGATTGCAGCATGGTTCACTTGAGCGATGTCGAGAGCAAGAACCATGGGTCATTGCATGGACTGCTACAGAACTTGAGAAGAAAGCCGCCAATGTGCTAGCTGAGGTACTATGCTGGTTAATTAATTCCTTCCAATATGCTAACCCAATACTAGGATTGTACATTATTGATTTCTAAATACCATTGACGTGTCCATACTAGGGTTGCATCGGAGATAGGAAGAGAGGGATCAAGGAATCAACCTCCACTAAACAAAGCCAACGGAGGGCACCGAAGAAAAGAGAGGCGCACAAGGTAATGTCTTTCGTAGATTTTTAGTTTAGTACATTGTGTTTATAATAATGGTAGTTATAGACATGATGATGTAATCTGTCATCTCAAAAAATATGTTACATAAACTTTTGTTTGCATACCATCCTGGTGTCTCTATTATATGTGTCAATTACTTACGTAGCTCGTTCACATACCAGGAGGCCCGTACAGGCATGCGTAAAAAGTTGCTGATCATCAGGGGCAGATCCCGCGACAACAGCACAGCAGCTCATGAAGGCCCAAGTTGCAACGAGAGACATGTTGAACCTTCAGAATCCGACGAAGACGATGATGTGCCCATTGCTCAACGAAGGCGCTGACCTGTTGTTCCTTCAGACTCCGACGATGACGATAATGTACCTATTGCTCAAAGAAGACGCCGACTCTTCCAAGACAACTTGAACCCAAATGGTGAGAACGTAAATGAGCAAGACAGTGCTTTTCCTGCATATAATCCGGATCCAATTATACCCTCTTCAGCAGTTGTGGAAGTTCTTGATTACGATTTTGACAGGCAAGTTCTATACAAGTAAACTTATTTGGTCCCCTCACTTATCTCTTTCTATTTCAACGTATTAACTAATCGCGTTAAACCATAGTAGGTAAAATTATGTAGTTGTAATGAAATTAAACTAGAAACACGTCTTCAATTAGTTGTAACATATTACACATAAATGACATTGATTATTTCCGCTGACAACCTGTTGTCTGGATCAAAATTGCATGCCTTAATTTTACTATGATTTCAATGGTTTCTACACGTGTTTTGTAAGTATAGTTGCTTTCATTGCAGAGAATTCGACGTGAACTTCGTGCAGTGTCAAGAAGTTGAGGAATTATTGGAAAAGTTTGAACAAGGTGGGAACACAAATCCAATTAACGTGAAACCCCTTCAAGTGGTCGTGGCTAACAAGTCACGCTATCACACTCCGAGTCCCGGAAGGCCTAGCTTTTCCCTTGGCTTGACATAGCTAAAGAATTCACCAGCCACACCCCCCTCATAACGGTCCATCCGAACCTTAAGGGTGTGAAGTTAGGCGAGAAGAAGGAGGAAATGGTCCGGTGCTGGATTCTGAACTCTCACCTTGACAAACACACACCATTGGCAACATATGAAGGTAGGTCGTATCTTAAGCTGTCAAGGTTGGATTTGTGGACTCTGAAAGCACGCGATTGGGTCAGTGGCAATGTAAGTTATTAAAAATCATGCTGTATTTTCAGTTAATTTGTTTCTTGTATGCTGGATTTCATGTGTAATTACCTTTTCTACGCAGATTATTTAATGGATGTGCAACACGTTTAACGATGCTCCGACGGCGCGCTTCAAATGTGATTTCTATTGCATGTCTACAGGAATATTGGTATGAAGATTGTAATTTTTACGAATTCTCCTAATAGCTATAGCATCACTGGATACTTCTTTGGCAACAGGAAATGGTGATAACACAGCATAAGTTGGATGCATTCCAGAACGGGCCAGTTCCGGTGTATGATGGATTTGGTCCGAATTTCGGAGACGACAACAGATTTTTTGACAGAGTGGAAGCATCAAAAAGAAATTGGGTTAGACATTATTCTTTTTTTTTTTACACGTGGTTACCCTTTTTAGGATAATAACTTATCTCTCCGGTTCACTTATTCTTCTTAAACGGATGGAAATTCTGAGAATTTTTAAAGGTTCTCTCATATGTATTCTGCATGCACCTATTCATGCGTACATCCTATATGTGAAAGTTACATTGCTAAGTCATTTAACCAATAATGGTGAAGATTGAACCAACCTGTGAAGTTTATGATATGTTTGTCGTGCATCTTACTCCATGGATTAAATATTTGCATGAGTTGTTAATTGTGCTTTCTTCTTGCAGTGGTTTATTCCAATGTGTTGGAAAGGACACTGGTGGCTATATGCTTTTAATGTGGCGGAAAAACGGGTGTTGGTGCTTGATAGTCTGAAATGTAAGGAACCTACTGATGAAAGGAGGAAACTAGATGCATATGTGGTAAGTTAGGACCCCAAGTGTGTGACTTTTTCGAATTCATCGATAAATAACTTCAACAGTTAACACAGTATTGTTGATTTTTTTACAGGGTCGATTTCTTGAAGACATGTCCAAGGTGGCTATCCCAACTTACGAGCATACTTTGAATGGCCCAACTATTGCATATGCATCAGTCCCCGTGCAACCCAATGGGTAAGTATTAGTAATCGCCGCACATAGCAAGTTCATGCTTTAGCAATTGCTTTGACATTAATATCACACTGATTGTACCCTCGTTATTTACATAGCTGGGATTGTGGCATCTTTGTAATTAAATTCATGGAGTTATGGACTGAAGATTGTAGACTACATGAATATGATGATGTAAGTTATTCTATCTCTCATTTACAGATTTTTAATTCCATTTAATGTGTCTTGCAAAATTCAATCACTATCCTCATCATGTAAATACCCACAGGATATGCTTCTAGATTTGAGAGTTCAGTTAATGCTGGACATTGTGATGGGAGCGCACAATGAGAGAATAGGACAGGTGCGAACCTTGTTGGAGGAAAATGAGAAATCTGCTCGCCAGAACCCTGGAAGACACAAGAAAAAGGAGGTCCAATCACCATTCACGGCACCAAGTACAAGGACATTAATGAAACGGGTCGGGGAAAAACCTATGAAAAAAAAACGAAAACGGAGAGCTCAATAGTTGAACATAGTCTTAAGAACATAGAAACCTTTATTAACTTATGTTGATTTTTGGCTTAGGTGTTTATTGTCTTTTGCAGTTAGACTCTTGATATAAGATATATGATGTACATGGTTGGTTCTCTAAGTTCTCTGAAAATAACCATTCAGTTAACAACAGGGTTGATCATCCACTTTCCTATTTAAATGAACATCCAGGTGAAAATAGCTCGGCAGAGAAATGCTAGTTCCCAAAAGTAACTATTCAGTTAAGAGAAGGATTGAACATCCGCTTTCCTATTGAAATGAACATCCAGGTGAAAATAGCTCGGCGTAGAAATCCTAGTTCTCAAAAAATATCCATTCAGTTAACAGTAAGGTTGAACATTCGCGTTCCTATGAAAATGAACATCCAAGGCAAAATTTTGGTATAACATTACACACAATAAGCCACGCAAATCTTATATTACCATCTGCATATAAGAAGTAACCATCCGCTGTCTTAGATGTTCGAACATCTGGATTACGAATAACACTAAGATAAAAACCAAAATTCACCTAAATAATACAGAATAACCATCTGGTGATACTAAGAATTATAAACATCTGACATCCCATTGAATTGAACATTTAATGGAAAATGCCTGAAACTGATCTCACACATGCACGTTACCTATTCCAAAACAAGTATACGCAGAAAGCCTTGAATAAACATGTGATTTCTGTATTGATTCTTACATCGAAGTTAACACACTAATTAGAAGTCATAAAGAATGCAACATGTTAAATTGGTTTATTTGCAATAAATAGGACTTGTATATTGCAGTAAATCATGAATAGATTCTTGGAATAACTTCATTCAACCCCGTAAAATCAATATTCATAACATAATACTACCCACCTCATCTATTACCCATGGTACATGAATGCCATCCGGAATAATATGTACATGAAGATGAAAAATAAACACACGCACACCCATGTCCCCCATATTCTAACTTTTGTCAAACGAGCTTAGCAAAGACATGAAGCTCCCCACTTGTTCGGGCACAGTCCGGGCAATAGGATCACCAGTGTTTGTATCCTGATAAGTATTTGACCGAACCACCTGCTAAATGACCCAAAAATAACAATATTGAACTAATAGCATAGTATAATATCAAAATTAATAGTTCAAGTCATATTGACACAAGAATTGTACCCGGGAAGCATTCTTGTTTTTCCTCCGACTAGATTTGTTTAAGGACTTCTCAAGGGTTGATCCGAGCCTCTTACTCTTTGGCCAGCCCTTTGTAGTGACCAATGGTGGTGCTTGGATGTCAACAACACCGAGAACATTCGAATGTTGTGAGCCAATGCTGGTGTGGTTCTCCGCCACGCTCTCAGACCTTTTCTTAGCACGGTGCTTGCTCAGCTTGGCCCTTATTTCTTCTAAAGCAGCATGCAGCAATGCTGTTTCATCGTCATCATTTACGAACTCTTGCGCAATGTTGTAAAAGTGTGCACATAGTCCCTTGAATGCATCATGACTTACATCTGACCGACTGACGTCGTGACTGCTCTTGATATAAGTATGCTTGCGCTTTATATTCTTGCTCCAACGTGGGAGAACATAGCAGCTAGGTACTTTATACACTTTAAACGAGTGAAAAACTTCAAGACAGTGACAGCACAACACACCTGAACTCTCAAAAAGATTGAACTCACAACGAACCTCTTGTGTGGAGCGGTCAAAGTGGACAACATACGAATCACAGATCATAGTATCATGTACTAATTTTTCCTCTTCCACCTTCATGCATACCAATGGCCAGTCTTCAGTAACTACAGATGCTCTGCAATCAGCCTTTTTCACAAACTCAACTTGAACATCCCTAAACATGCTAGTAGTGTACTCCTGCTGAAATTGTTTCTCCATAGGCGAGCTCGTTGCACAAGGTATTACCCCCCTGGAGTCTACTACATCATCCTCCAATTCCCTCTGCTCCTTGGATCCAAGCACATTATCGTATTCGTGAACAAATTGGACTAAGCTAGTCTTGCTGTGTAAGATTCCACCATAGAATGCGTGCATGCTCTCACTCCTTTGTGTACTCCTCATGGCAGCCCAAAATTCACCCTTGAAGAATATAGGCACCCACATGCGTCGATCATCATAAAGATCTACAAATAACACACAGTTTCTATATCAAAAACCTTTCACTGAACTCATTGTTACAAAACAAATAAAGCCAGCTACCGCATTATTATGAATTGGAAAGCAAAACGTAATTGAAAAACTACAAACCTGACAGCCATGTGTTGTCATGTAAATTGTACTCCTCCATAAATTCAAACCATTTTCTCTCAAATGACTCCTCCGTCCGAGAGTTAAAAACAATGTTCCTGAGGTCGGCATACAACTCTCCGTACCGACGATAACCTCCAAGCTTCTGAGGAAACTTCTTCATGATGTGCCATATGCACCAACGGTGACGTGTATTGGGTAACGCCTTTCTAATCGCACCAAATATGGATCTGCATTGATCAGTAATGATGCACTGTGGAGCTGTTCCCATGCACGTCAACCATTGGGTAAAAACCCACTCATAACTCGGAATTTCCTCGTTTTCCAACAGCGCACATCCAAGGAGGATTGACTTATCATGGTGGTTGACACCGACAAACGACGCAAACGGTAACCCATGTCTACACACATAACCATATGCCATTATGAATTCTCAGTCACAACCACGTGGGAAAAAATTACCAAAACCAATAAAACCAACTACAACACCTGTTACCTGTTTGTACTGTAAGTGCTATCGAGTGACACAACGTCTCCGTAGTATTCATAGGAAGCCCTGCACCTTGCATCAACCCAAACTGCACTCCTAAATCTACACTCATCGTCCAATTGCACTGCATAGAAGAAGTTTGGATTGATGTCTTTCATTCTCATAAAATAGTTCATCATCTCCCTAACATCCGCATTTGCGTTGCTTGTTCGGAGTCTTACTGTAATATAGTTTCTTAAATCCTTTTCTGAGAATCCCAGATTCGACGGGCCCCCAGCTTCATTGGCCAAAGATAGGAAGGTCTTGTTTGGTCGAATCTCAGCCTCATCATTATTCTGAATCACGTACTTCGCATGCATGCTCAGCTGCCTATACTCACGGTAGTGCACTGCCTTCTTCGCCGAACATGGGTGCGTATGCCTCAACTCAACCTTGAAAAAAAGCCACTCTTGCTTCTCCTTATCAAATTTCACATATATTCTTGCCTACACCCAGCGGCTGAAATCGGGTTTTTGCGCGTTGGTGCTTTGACACGAGACCCGCGGATGCAATCCCGATTACAGTGGATAGCCTGGTTAACGGGTTCCTTCGTGATCTTGTCAAATGTTGTCGTCCTTATCTTAGTTGCAAATCCAACTTTCTTGGCGTAGCTAACATAAAAATCATGAGCTAGTTGCAACTTCGCAAACCGCATCCCGACGCTTGGTATTTCATCTTCCTCCAGGGTACCGTGATCAGGCAACTACGTATCAAATAAAAAATAATAGAAACAAAGCCATTAGTTATGACATAAAAAATGCAAATCCTGACTGCACAAATTTAAACTAAAATCCAAACCTCGTCCCAAATATCCATCTCATCACTACCAACATCAGTAACATCCAACATTTGCGTGGCCTGCACTTTCAACATAAACACACAAATTACAACAATAAAAAAAAGGAACAATTTTTATTCAACATCATATACATGAAACCTCACTTACTAGCACAAAAAAATTCAAACTAAATTTATAGATCAATTCATCCACCCAACCAGTATAGGCTTTACACCAAAGTCATCTAAATGCTACTCATGGTAATTGAATCAATTAATTCATTTGAAATATTATACAATTATTGTGACTACTACCTACTCTATTTCACGTTAACACTGCATACCATACAGCTGAACATGCATCATGTACAAATCCTATACACAGTTCCTTCCTCGGTTTCCCAGCCACTGGTGCATATTTTTACTTTAAAGAGATGCTTTCTTTATGCATACATTGAGCATCATGGATAAATGTATCTTCTAATACTAACGTGCAGGAAGCAAATACAATAAAAGCATCAATATATTACTCCTGCATTCCTCCTTTTCATTATCAAAATAAATTCTCCATATCTATTATACCATTGACTACAACTCTAGTTCAATTAAAACCTCTTGCACTAGCATTGCCTACATGCCCCTGTATTTTATTTATGAGGGAGTATAGATTATTTTAATGAGTTTTCATATAAGCTTCTTCAACATATAAATATTTTCTTCCAGAACCACATTTCACATACATATAACAATAGAATGATATGTCAAAAACTTCCTAAACTTCGTTGACTAATTCATGTTGTTCATGCATCTGAATACCAATTAACAACATACACTTAAACAAGCCACTTGCATTGATTCTAAACTGCCCAGTCAAATAAAAATGACAATCCATTGAAGAGCATTTCGTACGTAACGATGCTCACCTTAGTCATTTGCACATGATCGACGACGAGAGGTTCAACTATATTTTCATTTGAATTGGATGAAATCTCATTTCCGCCGGGAGATGGAACACAATCCACCGGTTCAACCACAACGCACTCCATTAATGAACTCCGGCGGGGTGACGGGGTGGAAGAGCAACCACACTTGAAACCCCTTCTACTTGCGACGTCGACATCAAGCACAAGAACCACAAGCTCTCTCTTGCTGTACACGCTGGATGTCCGCGTGGTTGCCGTTCCAACGCAGATCGAACAACAAGCATGTTGCTGTTGCCGGAAGAGGGCCTTTGCGGCCTATGACGGTGGTGATAGTCGAATCCGACGGCGGTAAGTGACGGGTGGGAGAGTAGTTTTCGTTGAGACCTGGAGATGACGGAGACGAAACGGTATTGATAAACTGCCGTCTACGTTGTGCTTCTATAACTGCTCCTATTCCTATTTTTTTCATAATTTAAATTTGAATTAATTCAAAATTAATTAATTATCCATTATTTTAAATTTTAATTCAAAATTAACCCCCATTGTATGCATTGTACATCAAGCACATTGGCTCCCTAGACTTTCTCATAACAAAACGTTGTTACAGCAACCTTACCACTCGTCCCAAAAAATTATTCCCACTTCGTTGGAAGAGAGAGGTTTGTAGGCTATGGCGTGTGACTCGATACTTACGACCTTACCACTACTATGTGTCAGGCGTGTTCTCTCTATCATTTTGTCTTTTTCCTTCAACTCTCACACTCTCTTCGTCGACTAGCCCTCTCCATTCCTCTCTCTCTCACTGCTCGTTCACACTTCTCAATTTTCCTTTCTTCCCAATTCTCACTCTACGTCGACACGAACCGGCACGCCAACTTCCTTGTTGCCAACGTCCATCCCAACTTGCCCAACAGCCATTCCAACGGGCCGTCAAAAACGGCTATCCCGATGGCCATTCCAAGGGGCCGTCGAAAATGGCTATCCCAACGGCAATGTCATTGCCAATATTCACAGCAGCATCGTCACCGAAGGAGGAAGCAGCATCGATAGAGGGAGCAGCGAGGGCAACTGCGGCGGCGACCACAGCAAGGCGATGTCGAAGAAGATGACACGAACTTAGACATCGACGGCATTGACGATTCGGAAAATAGCGAAGACGGCGGGGGCAACGTCAAGGACGATTACGCAGACGTAGACATCGTCGACATTGACACCGATAGCGAAGCTGTCAACGGAGATATTAGCAGAGATGGTGACAGAAGCAACGCCAACGAGTAAAGTGACGGAGGCAATGAGGAAGGCGACAACCAAGATGAGGAAAGCCGCGACGACCATGAGGAAATCGCGACCACGGCGATAAACCTTAATCATATCTATAATGGCCCACTCTTTCTTCTATATTATATGATTATGAATATATTCCCTTATTTGCAGGCACATGATAAACATATTGATAGGCTAATCTACTGCTTTATTCTGTTGTTTTGGACGAGACATTATTTTATTTTGTTGCCTTTTATTGAATCAAAATCTTCTAATTGTCTCTACTAAAAGGATCTTAAAACTTAAAAGACTATTTTTTGTATGGTTCAAGTGTGTTAAAGTTCAAAGTATAGTGTACGCACAGCCCAAATATTGATAATGTCAAAATTAAATAGCATATATCGATATTAATAGTTTCTATTTGTAGGGCCGTCAAAATGAGCTAAACTCATTGGGCCAACCCGCTTACCCATTTAAATGGGCGGGCTTTGCCTCTAAAATTAAGCCCGTTTAAATTTCGGGCTAAACGGGCTGAGGCCGATTAACCCAAAAAAATGACGGATTAAACGGGCTATCCTGCGGGCTAAACAGGTGGCCCGTTTATTTTTTTTTACATTTTTTCAAAAAAAGCAGTACTTTTAGATGATATTTCTCCCGGTCTGACCCGAAAATCCAACCCATCAACTAAAAAAATTTTTTAAAAGAGGTTTTTGACCTAAAAGTGGTATTTTTTGTCAAAATATTTTTCAAAAAATTAAATTAAATAATAAACAGATTAGCCCGTTTAACCCACCGGGCTTACCATAAATGGTCCGGACTATAAAATTTTGGCCCGCGAATAAAGCAGACTTAAACGGGACAGCCCATTTAACCCACGGGCTTAACGGGCCGGCCTTAAATGGGTCGGGCTAGCCCGTTTGGCAGCCGTAGCTATTTGTTGTTATAATTATAATTATATATACCTGAATACAAGTAAATAACAAAGTGTTGTTATAGCAACCTTACCACTCGTTCACACTTCTAGGTTTTCTTTTCTCCCTCATTCTTACTCTACATCGACATGAAGGGCACGCCAACATCTCTGTTGCCAACGGCCATCCTAAATAGACCAACGGCTATCCTAACGGATCTGTCGAAAACGGCTATCTCAACAGCCATCCTCACTAGTCGACTGCCAATGGCCATCCCAACTTGCCCAACGGCCATCCCAACGGGCCCGTCGAAACAGCTATCCCAACGGCAATGCCAATGCCAACATTAGCAGCAGTAGCGGCAGCGAAGAAGGAAGCAATATCGGTGGCCACGTCAAGGACGATGACACAGACGTTGAAATCGACGCATTGACAATTAGGACAACAGCGACCGCGGCGGGGAAACGTCGAGGACGATGACACGGACGTAGATATTGTCGGCATTGACACCGACAGCAAAGCCGTCAACGGAGACATTGGCGAAGACCCAGCAACGAGGAAAGTGGCGGAGGCAATGAGGAAGGCGACAGCCAAGATGAGGAAAGCCACGACGACCATGAGAAAATCGACAACCACGGCGATAAACCTTAATCGTATCTATAATAGTCCACTCTTTCTTCTATATTATATGATTATGATTATATTCCGTTATTTGCAGGCATATGATAAACAGATTGATAGGCTAATTTACTGCTTAATTCTATTATTTTGAGCGGGACATTATTTTATTTTGTTACCTTTTATTAAATGAAAATCTTCTAAATGTCTTTACTAAAGGGATCTTAAAACTTAAAAAGACTATTTTTGGTATGGTTCAAGTATGTTAAAGTTAAAAGTATAGTGTACGCGCAGCCCAAATATTGATAATGTCAATATTAATTAGCATATATCGATATTAATAATTATTATTTGTTATTATAATTATATATACCTGTATACAAGTAAATAACAAAATATAGTTATAGCAATCTTACCACTCGTCACCAAAAAATGATTCCTACTTCGTTGGAAGAGGCTTGTGGGCTATGGCCTGTGACAAGATCCTTGCGACCTTACCACTAAGGCGTGCTCTCTTTCTCATTTTGTCTTTTTCCTTCAACCCTCACACTCTCTTCTTCGTCTAGCCCTCTCCATTTCTCTCTCACTGCTCGTTCACACATCTCAGTTTTTCTTTCTCCCAGTTCTCACTCTACATCGACATGAACGGGCATGCCAACTTCCTGTTACCAACGGCCATCCCAATTTGTTCAACAGCCATCCCAATGGGTCCGTCGAAAATGGATATCCCAACGGCCATCCTAACCGGCCCGTCAAAAATGGCTATCCCAGTGGCAATGCCATTGCCAATATTAGCAACAGCAGCCAACTTTCCTGTTACCAACGGCCATACCAATTTGCCCAACGGCCATCCCAACGGGTCCATCAAAAACGGCTATCCCAACGGCTATCCCAACGGCCATCCTAACCGGCCCGTCAAAAACGGCTATTCCAATGGCAATGCCATTGCCAATATTAGCAACAGCAGCGGCAGCGAAGGAGGAAGCAGCAGCGAGGGAAGCAGCGGCGGCGGCAATGACTACGGCGATAACCTTAATCGTATCTATAATGGTCCACTCATTTTTCTATATTATATTATTATGATTATTTTCCCTTATTTGCACACATATGATAAATAGATTGATAGGCTGATCTACTGCCTAATTCTGTCATTTTGGACGGGACATTATTTTATTTTGTTGCCTTTTATTGAATGAGAATCTTCTAATTGTCTCTACTAAAGGAATCTTAAAACTTAAAAGCATAGTTGTCAGAACCAAACCGGTGATCGAACCGGTGAAGTTATTGGATCACTAGGTTACTGGTTCAATCGGTGGGTCACTGGTCGAACCGGTTAACCTAGTATAATTAAATAATTATGTAAAATTTAATTATTTTTTCTTTATTATAAGTACTTTTATTTTGTTTTTATAAAAATAATCATCATTTTCAAATTTTAGTATTTTATTAATTAATTTATATTTATTGTATTATTATATTATTATAAGTAAAAATTTACATACAGTTAATTTTCATGTGAAGTTGATATTTAAAAATAGTTAGATGATTTGACAAGTTTAACTAAATATCATCTAACGATTTTCAATTATTAACTTTATATGAAGATAACTGCATCTGAGTCTTTACCTATTATTATATACTACAAGTATTTATTGAAAAAATAATATTAATAGATATCATATAATCATAAAAAGAAAAAATAAATTATGGTTAATAATTTTTTTATCTATATATATATATATATATATATATATATATATATTAATTAATAAAATTTATAGCTAAATAAAATATAATTGATTTAAAAATGAGTGACTTTAAAATTAAAATTAATTGAATATAAGTAAAATAAAAAATTACTATATGTATTTATTAAAAATAATATTAATATATTATATAATTATGAAAAAAATAAGTGAGTTTATAATTATTGTTAAATAAAAATATAATTAATTTAAGAATAAGTGAGTTTTTTTTTTTTTTTACCAAAGATATGAGACTCGAACCCGCAACCTCTTAATTGAGTATGGGGAGACTATTCCATTTGAGCTATTACAAGAATGAGTGAGTTTATAACTAAATTTAAAATAAATTAAATAAAAGTAAACTATTTGATGAAAGATATCTATATATATATTATAATTTGCATATATATTATTGAAAATCAACACAGTTCAGCGGCAAGGAGAGGTTTTGATTTTACAAAGAAGATAGGGTTCGAACCCTATATCACATATTTTGGATAATTTTGACTTTCAAATGGTTTGATCAGACTGATCTTACCGGGTTTGACCGGTTCGTTCCAGTTTCATACCTTGTACGGTCCAAATGTCAAATCGGACCGGTACTAAGTTTGGTTCACCGGTTTTTCGGTCGAACTAGTCGGTTCGGTCCGGTTCTGCTAACTATACTTAAAATACTATTTTTTGTATGGTTCATGTGTGTTAAAGTTAAAAGTATAGTGTACGCGCAGCCTAAATGTTGATAATGTCAAAATTAATTAGCATATATCGATATTAATAGTTGCTATTTTTATGGGTTAATAGTCAAATTCGTCCTTAAAAGATAACATATTCTTTAAATTAGTCCTCAAATAATTTTTTTTTTAGTCATATTAGTCTTTGAAAGATAGAACGTAAGTCAAATTAGTCATTTCGTTAGTTAGACGATAACGTGTCACGTTAAGTGACATGTGGCATGATGACGTGTCTCCAGATGATTGATTGACGTGCCAGGTCAGTGACACCCAGTACGCCACGTGTCACTTGACATGTATAAAAGTTATTTCTAATCAAAATAGTCCTTGAAAGTCCAAACGTAAGGTATTTTCATCCCTAAAATTTTAAAATTAATCAAATTAGTCCTTATATAATTTTTTTTATTTTTTTCATAATATTAAATTTAAAATATTTTTTGATAATACTAATTTTAATATTATTTTTAAACCTTAATAAACAAAATTCTCTTTACATACAATAATAAAAATAATTAAATTATTATAAAGTTATTTTGTCATTTGTATATTAAAACTTTACCTTTTCAAATTATAATTTTTTATAGTGAAATTTTTTTATTTAAACGAATTTATCAAATTATTGTTGATTATATATTTAAAAATTTAATATTTTAAATCTCATTAAAGAATATAGTAGTTATTTTAAAATTTAAATCTTTTAAATTTTTAAAATTATAATTTTTATTATTGTTTAATTTATATGGTAGAACTCAATAATTAAAAAACCGATTTGACAAATTACTTGATGAATCTTAATATTTTAATATAAAATATTTATATGATAGAACTCAAATTATTCTTGAATCTTAATAACTAATATATTCTAAAAATTTTAATATTTTGGATTTCATTAAATAAATATAGTAGTTATTTTAAATATTTTATTCTTTTATTCAACAAGTGATCCCACAAGTCGGTTTTTAAATTATTGGGTTCTATCATATAAATTAAACAATAATATAAATTGTAATTTTAAAAAATTTTAAAAAATTAAATTTTAAAATAACTACTATATTATTTAGTGAGATTTAAAATATTAAATTTTTAAATATATAATAAACAATAATTTGATAAACTCATTTAAATAAAAAAATTCACTATAAAAAAAACTTACAATTAAAAAATGTAAAACTTTAAAATACAAATGATAAAATAATTTTATAATAATTGAATTATTTTTATTATTTTATGTAAAGAGAATTTTGTTTATTAAGGTCTAAAAATAATATTAAAATTAGTACTATCAAAAAATATTTTAAATTTAATATTATGAAAAAAATATAAAAAAAATATGTATAAGGACTAATTTGATTAATTTTTAAAATTTTAGGGATGAAAATGATTTATGTTTCGACTTTCAGAGACTATTTTGGTTATAAATAACTTTTTTTACATGTCAAGTGACACGTGACGTGCTAGGTGTCACTTACTTGACACGTCAACCAATCATCTGGTGACACATGGCACTTAACGTGACATGTCATCATGCCATGTGGCACTTAACGTGACACGTCATTGTGTAACTAACGGATGGACCAATTTGACTTACGTTTTATCTTTCAAAGACTAATATGACTAAAGACCAATTTGACTTACGTTTTATTTTTCAAAGACTAATATAACTAAAAAAATTTATTTGTGGACTAATTTAAAAAATAAATGATCTTTAGAGATGGATTTGACTATTAACGCTAATTTGGTATAACAATGACGTATATTATCACAAAATGATTTGATAATGTGTTATTGATATGAGTATTTTATATATGGTCAAATTAGTCTCTAATTTAATGTATGGTTTAATTACTCTATTGGTCTTTATAGTTTCGTGAAATTTTCAATTAGGTCCTTATATTTTTTTTTAATTGGGTCCCTACACTAATTTTTTTTTTCAATTAAGTCCCTCTTAGTAGTAATTAGCTTAATTTTATAGGGATCCAACTAAAAAAAAATTTGGTATAGGGACCTAAATAAAAGGAAAAAAACTGTAGGGACCCAATTAAAAAAAAAATTGGTGCAAGGACTCAATTAAAAGGAAAAAAAGTATAGAGACCTAATTGAAAATTTTGCGAAACTATAGAGATCAACAGAGTAATTAAACCTTAATGTATAAATTATTATAGTATTTGAAATCTTTTAAAATAAATGTGTAAAATATAATTTTGTCTTTTGGTAAAAAAGTTTAAAAAATACCACTACTATTAATTTGATTTAATTTTTTTTCTCAATGTTTGAAATAAATTTAAATCTTTTTTTTATCATTAATTTTTTTACGATCAATAGTTAACCAATTTATTTTTTATAATTTTATTCCTCTATAATTATAAACCCAAATTCATTCCGAATTACAACCTCTAACTTTAATTTTAATTGAACTCAATTCAATCTCATTTCTAAACTTAAATTCAAATTCAACCCTAATAACTAATGTTTCTCGTTCTATTGCCACCACTTCTATACTACAGTTAGCACCATCTTTTTACCCACAAATGGGAGTGTTCAAGACTCATTACGTCGGTCCGAAATTCGGTTTAAATTCGAGACATATTTTGTTGAATTTAAATTTTGATTTTTTATCCGGTGTTATTTTTAGATTGAATTCAAATTTTACTTTGGGTCATTTGATTTGGTTGAATTTAAATTTTGATTTTTTATTCGGTGTTATTTTTAGATTGAATTCAAATTTTACTTTGGGTCATTTGATTCGGTCTGAAATTATTTTTTACAATAAAAAATATATATATTTGAGTTAATTAATAATATTATATTATATTTTTATAATTCAATTAATATTTTTTATATTATACAGTATTATTTTTATTTTAAAATAATTTATTTTAATATAAATATGATATAATATTTGTTAAATTTATTTTTTTAAAATAAATTTTTATTATTTTAATATATAAAATTTATAAATTTATATAAAATAATGTTTCATCAGATCGACCCGATTTAACCTGACTTTTTTCGAGTCATTTTAGGTCGAGTCAAAATAGATATGTTGTTCTTTTAAGGCCAAAGATGGATCTACTTAAACTTAATTTGATCCGACCCATGAACACTCTTACCTACAAATAGGAAGAGATGATGATCAGAACATATATAACAACAAAAATCAAAAGATTTTTTTAATAATATTTTGATTCTTGAGATTAATAAAATTATTTGTTTTGTTCCTTAAAATTTAAAATATTATTTTATTTTTAATTTTAAAAATTAAAATAATTTATACATTAAAATTTGAAGATTAATTTAATCAGATATAAAATAATAACATGATGACATGTCATCAAAATATTTTGTGACATGGACAATTGGACATGGTCAAACAAAATCAGCATGCCACATATCAAACAAAAGGTGTAATAAGCACATAATTTACTTATAGTTTTTATATTAATTTACTACACGGAAGATGAAGGAATGACCCATGGAAAACTACTATACTTCTTAAGAGAGGACAAAGGGGAGTCCCTAGCTGCTTCACTATCACTATCACCATCACTGTTGCTATAGTTGGTGGATAACAAAATTATATGGAAGCTTCTTGGCTAGTAGGGTCAAGATTTTTGGTGCTGGTCTTAAAACTCATAGTAATAAGTTAACAACTTCTATGTTTAGTTGATTTTTTTTTTTCCCAAGTACACTGAATTTTGGTTTGATCCTAAAGTTTTTTCTTTTCTAGTTTTAGTCCAAACATTTTGTTTATGTCCCAATAATTATTTGTTTGGATTTTGCCATAAAAGGTTTTATAGAGATCAAAACCTGATACTTCGGAAAATAGGTAGAAGGAAGGTACAATAATTATAGAAATTAAAAGAAAGTAAATATTTATCATATTTACAAGAATAGAAAAACTTAATAATGTCTTATTTCAGTTTTTGACTATTCCCAATAATCTAGAAGACAATCTTGGCATGGACAACGCGTATTGGCCCTATTTTTCCAAATGGTAACTCAAATCCGTGAGTTATTATTGAAGATAAATTTATGAATGTTCGTATGAAATTAACAAACAACAACCGTCCTATTTGATTAGGTGGGATCTACTATATAAATTAGACAATATTATTGAATTCTATTATATATATTGTTTATAGTGAGATTATTTATATATAAAATACAAAAATATTTTTTATCATTTTATCTATAATTTTTTAGATTTTATTCTATTTTTATTTTTTGTCTATTTTTTATCTCATCCACTATCTTAACTTATTTATAAATCTTCTTTTGACATATCAAATCATTTAAGACCAATTTTTACAATTTTTTAATAATAGATATCGTTCCAATTTTTTCTTTTATATCTTCGTTCTGAAATTTAAAAAAAAAACTTATTATTTCTTCATAATATTCTATTATGAAAACGCTAATTTAGTAAATTTTTTATTTTTTAAAGTAACTTATTAAAATTAATTTTTTTTAAAATTATAACATTTCTGTTTCGAATTAAAAATAAATTTTAATAAATATAAATAACAGTAATTATATTTAGTAAAACAAATTTAAAAATTTAGAAAGACCATAACAAACATAAATATAAAATTTCCTCTTATATTTATTGAGTAAAAAGGATCTTTATCATATTTAATCCGAAATTAAAAGGATATGATTTAGATTCAGTATCTTATAGTTCAATAATGCCTTCAAGAAGTGGTGTCGTCTGGACTAATAGGATACTTTTGAGACCGAAATAGGATGCTAAATCGTAATACAAGTAAATGTCCAAATTTGTTATACTTAACTATACTTTTATATTTGTATAGATATTCAAATAAATTTAAATGTGTTCGGCTTCGAAGTGCTTTTTAAGATTAGTCGCTTGTATAGAAAAAGTTTATGATATTCTAATTGTTTCATATTAGTTCTTTATTCTTTTATTGAGTTACTTCTCATGCCATGAGTGAGGTGACACGTTCTTTTTACATTGAACTAAACAAAACAACGTCGTTTTAGTTTTGGTGCTAAATTATTAATAAAACGACATCGCTTAACCTTTATGGTCATACATTTTTTTGTGAGGATAAGACGTTTTGTGTTCAATAAGATTAAATGATGTCATTTCATCAAGTATTTAGTGTGAAAACTAAAGTAACGTTGTTTCATCTAGTCTAACATGAAAGGTTATGTGCCAAGTCACTCAGCGTAATGAATATATCTCAACAAAAAAGTGTGAAAACTAATATGATGCAATTAAAATCTTGATAACATTTTTTTATGAAAAGTAGTCAATTTCAGAGATAACTTCGTAGTTTATCTCAAATTTAAACTATATCTACATATTTAAATAATGAAAAATTATATAGCTTTAAGAGTTTTGGATTAAAGTGGTCCTGCATTACACTATTGATGACTTCAACAACTAGATGATGAGCTCCTTAAATCTCTAATCATAATTTTAAAGCCACTTTTTAAGTTTGGTCTCTACTGTATAGTTATCATTTGCTAGAATCTCCTAAATTCGTTTGTTGGCACTTTAAAAGGCAACGATTCACCAGATATCGCTAATTTATTTTTTGTGATGGTTTAAAACCGTCACAAGTTTATTTTAAAATTGCTACTATTTTATGTGTTCTTTGTAGTATACAATTATTTTTATTAATAAAACATGTACATTACATGATGGCCCAAAAAAATTAATAACTCAAGGGGAAAAAAACTGCAGACCCACACACAATAGCCCCCAAAGCACAACCACACTCTATCGATCTTCTACTCCCAAGCAGTGCTGCAGTGAATCTATTTCAATTTGTTGTCAGAGATTCGATTCACGCAAGTTGATTGAGTTACCTGCATAGGCAGTAAGAAAACTTGAAAACAAGAGATCCAATTGAAAAATTATATATATTTAAAAATCCTCATCAAATCTCTTATCCGATAAGATCATTATTTGGATATGAAGCATGTTTTGTGCTTCCAATTTAAGAAAGTTGTTTCTAGGCTTCGATTAGCTGAAATAGATTATTATTCTAGAAGATG
This sequence comes from Arachis ipaensis, assembly GCF_059453495.1. NCBI lineage: Eukaryota > Viridiplantae > Streptophyta > Magnoliopsida > Fabales > Fabaceae > Arachis > Arachis ipaensis. Next base: position 142,597,750 of record NC_142441.1, on the reverse strand, counting down.
GAAGCAAAGGAATGAGCAACCCAAGAAAAGAAGGAAGAAAGTGCAGAAGGATAAAAAGAAAACGAAGAAAGTGTACAAAGAGAAGGTCTGCACATACAAGGTGGCGAAGGTGGTGAATGGAGAGTGGAGAGTGAAGAGTTCAGATATGGCGATAAGGGAGAGAGGAAGAGGGATGTGAAATGGCTAAAGTGCAACAAGAAAGCGAGTTGAATCTTGCTTAAAGACTTTTTCAAAAGAAACTTTTAAAGTTTATCAAGTCTTAAGAATTGTGATAAGCCAAAGAAATTAGTTCAAACTTAGGTTGGATTTTAAATCTATTTTTAAGGATTAAGAGAGTATGAAATCTTAAGCTTTAGTTTTGAAATTAGTTTATGCGATCTTTAAATAGATATAACAAATGGTGCTAGAGGAAAGAAGATTTCAAAAGGTGGTACACTAAGAAATATATTGGTTCGACTAATATTTTGCTTATGTCTAGTTATCCTAAAAACAGATTGAGAGCACTATAAGAAAAATGTCGAGTATTGTTGGATTTATCGTTGAAAAAATGAAAAAAAAAATCATACGATAATTAACTTACCGTCGAACGAAATCAGATGGTATAAATTTCGCTAATAAATATTTACCGTTAGAATTTTTTCGTTCGATGATAATTACCATCGAATTTAGTGATAAAATATAATTAGCATGAAAATGGAATATGTGGGGTGTTACCGTCAGAAATTTTTTAACAGTAATATTGACGCCACATCACCCGTCTCCCCCGCCATATTACCAGTGGAGTAAGCCGACAGAAATATTTTTAAAATATTTTTAAAAAAATTTGACTGGGCTGTTATCGTCGGAATATTCCGTCCATAATTTTGATGGTAATATTTTTATTTTTTTAATTATCTTTATTTTCCCGTCCATCTCTAATGTACCCTAATAATTAACAATTGAAATAGTGCTTTTAAAAACCGTTTTGGTTTGGTTCTTTTGAAGAAGGGATTTGCTTTTCAGTTTTTCCTTTCTTTGCTACTGACACACTCACAAAGGAGGGGGTTGGGGGAAGGGGGCGTGAATGTTGAGTCAAGCATGGGGGTTCTTTTTTTTATTTTAAAATCTTATTAACCAAAACGGCGTCGTTTAGAGTGAATCGGCCAGTTTTCGGTCCGGTCCAACCAACCAAATTCCGTCTGGTTCAGCGGTTTTTAGGTGGTTTTCAAATTGGCGGTTTTTGGCATCGGAACAGACCGTTTTTATCGTCGGTTTCCGATTCGACTGGCGAATCCAATCCAGTTTTTAGAACCATGTTTAAACCGAATGTAAAATACAAAAAATATAAATTACAAATACGGAATGATGGTAACTGAAATATCTGAATCAATGCTAACTATGTTACATTCATAGAACTATGTTTACATTCACTGAAATATATATTACAAATATGCAAAGTTTCTTAAAGAAATACATATCATAGAACTATGTTTACATTAATCCTAGTCAGATTCATCATATTCTTCCTCTGGTTCACCATCCTCCTCCTCCGATATAGTTTTCTAATTATCATCAAACTCGTCTTCCTTTTTTTCATCACCATTGACCCCATTTTTTTCATGAAGATCGTCGTCCTCTGGTGAAAGCGCGTCGACATCTAGTCCAAGGTCAATGATATCATCATGCATAACAGTAGACCTCAGGGTGATTGGCTCACCGGTATCAGCCACCATTTTCGAAGGAGTTCGGTCCTCAATCTGGTAAGGTTTCTGACCCTTTATCCTATCATCAGACTCAATGCGGCCTCTTGACTTAGTCTTAACCACAACCACCCAACTAGACTTGCATGAACTCAGATAAGGAAAATAGTATACATGCCGTGCATTTTGAAGTAGTATAAAAGGATCATAGTGCCTATATTTCCTGGTTACGTTAACTTCAGTGATGTCGTAGTCCTTATGCTTTCGTGTTCCTTGTCGCAAACTTGGATTATACCATTCACATTTAAACATGCACACCTTGTACGTAGTGCGACAGAAATACTGTAATTCAATTATGTTGTGCAATACACCAAACCAATCTGAATGACCTCCACCTGAATCCCACGAACCCAAACTCCGGTGTTATCTATTTTCTTTCTAATTGACCACTGTAAGGTATGGAACCGATATTCGTTAACATTGTATATCAGGTAGCTAGTGACCTTATTCATTGGGTCACAACTAAGTGTCAGTTAGCTGAACGCTGACGTATTCTCTGAACCGACATGGAAAATTATTCAATGGGATATCAGGATTTGCCTCTTGGAATAACCTACACGATAGAATAGGATAACAAAGTTTTAACTAGATTAAAAAGCTAGTATCTTACTAATTGTAATATTTACGAAGACTTTAAAAACTCACATGAGGTACGGTAAAATTTGGTCACAGTTAAGAAAGACATGCAGATGTGCAGCATCGATTTCCTTCTATTCTAACCAGTAGTCACTACCCGCACCCATTGCAACTCCTTCTGAAACAAAGATTGGGTATGTTGTTCCACTTGACAAGGATTCTTCCCTCTCACCTTGTAACCCTTGTTCTACGTGACTCAATATGAGACTGAAAATAGAATGAGCAAAATGCGAAAGTTTTCTTAGCTAGGAATGCTACGCAGATGCTGCCCTCAATCCGAGCTCTGTTCTTCACGATGCGCTTGAATGAACCAATCATCCTCTCAAATAGGTACATCCACCGAAATTGGACTGGCCCATATAGTATTGCTTCATATGGTAGGTGGATTGCTAAATATTTCATAACGTTAAAAAAGGATGGAGGGAATATCCTCTCTAGCTTACAAAGTATGATGGAAATGTTCTTTTTCATGACTGTGAGGTCATCAATGCTAAGTTTCATAGCACATAACTCCCTAAAGAACTCACTTATTTATGTGAAAGGTTTCCAGATGTTGATTGGAAGTTCTCTGAACATGACAGGGAGCAAGGACTCTATGAAGACATGACAATCATGACTCTTTAACCCAGCAAGTCTACCCTGTGACACGTTTGCACACCTGCCCAAGTTAGAGGTGTAACCATCAGAAAATCTTAATCCTCTAATCCACTTACAAATATTTTGTCTCTACACCTTCGTTAGAGCAAATACCGCCTTTGGTTTAGTCCACCGCTCGTTATCAAGTCTTTTTAAGTTCAAATCTGGCCGCCTGCAAATGTCCATCAAGTCTAACCTAACCTTATCATTGTCCTTTGTTCACTCATCATCCATTACTGTGTGCATGATGTTATCAAACACGTTTTTTTCAATGTTCATCACATCAAGACAATTTCGAGAAGGCGTCACTACGTGACCTTCTCCCACTTCTATCCTAAAACTCTATTTTAGAAAAAGTAAGTCCAACATAAAATTTAAACAATTCATTATATTCAAAGATAGAAAACCAACCTAGAATATTACTGCAAGGACAACAAAGAAGAAAACTCCAATTGAGCTTAGAGGAAATAACATCATCCTAATAAAAAGAATTACTTATTAAATTCACAAGCTGAAACTAATTCGAAAACTAATTTAAAAGAATAGGTAAAACTCATTACTTCAATTAATTAAAACCTAATTCTTAATTCAACCAAACTAACAAGAGACATGACAAATTCAATTTTTACTTACATTAAATTAACACAGCTACTCCTAATAATATTAACCACAAAATTAAAAAAAACTTAGCAAAATGTTAAACTCGTAAAATAATATGAAAAATATAATAACCATACCAACAAATCAATCTGATGATAGTGGTTGCAATCTCATATATATTTCGTGGTGACAGAGGTGGCAGTGACAGCGATGTGAACAGCAACCGCGACGGAAGATGCGACGGGGACATCAGCAGTAACAGATTCGATGAGCACATGCAGCGGCAGTGATAGTGGGTGCTCCAGGCGCGATGGCGACGTCGATGGCAAGCTTCGACGGTGGCCACGGTGAGCGCTGAACAACGGCGGAGAGAGAGAGAGAGAGAGAGAGAGAGAGAGAGAGAGAGAGAGAGAGAGAGAGAGAGAGAGAGAGAGAGAGAGAGAGAGAATGGTGTCATACAAGTGAGGGGGAAGAGCTTCGCGTTTGAATTTAGCCCCAATTTTACTGTCGGATTAATCCAATCTGACGGTATCTCAAGAAAATGACGCATTTTATTAAAGGAAGATACTGTCGGATTTTGCCGTCGCTAATCTGATGATAGAATTGGCGTGCGTGACTTCTATCTTCACCCCAACAATTACCGTCGGATTTAGCGACGAAAAATCTGTTCCAACGGTAACCTTTTATGGCGAAAAATTTTTTCTTCTTTCCGTCGGAAAATCTGATGCTAAATCTGCTATTACATATCGACGCTAATTTTAACGATAAACCCGATGATACTCATCATTTTTTTGTAGTGGAGTTCTACTATTTAAATAAATTTTATAAAATATTATTTTTTTCGAGTCTTTTTAGACTAAGCTTGACTTAGATCATCATTGAATCTAAAAATTTTATATATTATTGCCTCAAGTCTTCTCAAACTAAGAATTATGACTATTAAATCAAAATACAAAAAGTAAAAAAATAATGTGTATATGATAGATGTACAAACATTGTGATATCCATTTATATATATGTCTTTTTCAAGGATTTTATATATATTAGTTTGTCATAAATTGCTTACAAAAATTCACTAAGCAAACTGTTAAATATTAGTAATAATTTTTAAATTAAATTTGCCTTGTTAATCATTAAATTCATTGTAAGATATGAAGCGTAGCATAGTGGAAAGGGGAGAAGTGCATACGGAGGGGGAGTGGTCACCCACCAAAGAGGGGGAGTAGATGGCGGGCCCATGGACAGCTCGATTCTATTTTTGAAGTGTTATCCTTTATGGGCTTACTATTGCATATTGGGCTAGGACCATTTTTATAGTACAAGGTCAAGAGCCCAAAAGCTGGTTGCATGGAGCCTCCTCCTGGGATTAGCAACAACAACAACAACAACAACAACAACTAATAATAATAATAATAATAATAATAATAATAATAATAATAATAATAATAATAATAATAATAATAATTGTTCTGAGAATTATCTGAAACTGTGTTGCTTTTGGGTTTGAACATGAGGTTCAGACTCTTTTTTAGGCAGTGTTCAACTTCTTCTGATATTGAAGTGCCACCATCCGAGTTTCTCGTGAGAAAGTGGGAGTAGTACCTGCAAAGGACTCCGATACTTAAGTTAGAAAGAGTTTAAGTAGACTTTTAGTAGATTGGATTCTGAATATATTTGAGGATGTCAGTGTATTTATAGTAAAAAAGATAACTACCTTTTAGAGTAGTTACACCTTTGATAGTGGATGACCATTCCCTTTTTCTAGGGAAGTTGTTGAGAGCTCCTTTTTAGATGAATGAGAGATATCTTAGGGATTAGTTACTTGTTCAGATAAATAGAGTTGAGTTGTTTGTCGTTGCGCCCGACCTCTATGAGGTCGGGTATGTGTAGATGAGGCCAGCTCTCTTAGGTAAACTTTTATTCATTTTGGGCTTGGCTATATTTTTGGACCAAGGTATGAATAGTTCCCCTACTTGAGTCTAAGTTTTATGAGGTCGGACTCGAGCATTTGTAGGTTAGACTGGTATCTTATGGATTAGAACATCAGCTCGGGCAAAACGCCTTCCTTGGGGCTAGGTCGAGTACTCGATGTGTTTTAAAATTTGAGGTGTTACGTCTTTTCGTAGTTATGTGCACGTTATCCTATGGTTACCTTGGTAATCATGCGCCATAAATGAAGGGGTATGAAATTACTCTTTTACCCCTATTGTCTTATAAATACCTAAACTCTTTCTCTTTTTTCTTTTCTGTTCCTTCTGAAACGTTTTTGTTCATTCCTCTCCATCTCTTTAGATTTTTCAACTTCTTTACTGTGACCATTCTTTCATTCAAGATTTTCTTATCTTTTGAAGGCTTTTCTTATGCTTTTTTTTAGAGGAACGTTCGTATTTTTACTTGCTTGTGTGCGCTTCATTTCGCTTTTTAATCAAGGTTGGTCTTCCTTCTCTATATTTGCATTCTTGGTGATATGCTTCTGTCTTGAATTTTCATTTTAGCAAGATTCTTTGTTCGTTTGATGTGTATTTGAAAAATTTTTTTCTTAAATTTTGATTGTTGTTGTCTCTGTAAATCTGACTGTGAAATTTTTCTCTGTGTTGCCCTTAAATGGTGCCATTTTATCTATTAAAGATGGCACTATTTTCATGTTTGGTAATGCTGTGTATTTGTTTTGTGTACAAGAAGTTGTAAGAAATATAACGTTATTTGGGTTTGTTGAAGACTACCCGACCTCCTACAGACTTGCCTGAATACTTGTGTTGTTGTATCTGACTTGTTGTGATGATATTCTTTTGTTGTATTGTACGTGTAGTTTTTATGTCTTGTTCAGTAATTCTCAACATGTTATCTAAAGTCCCATCCGACTTAACTTGGGCAGATGTATTTGTTCTTTCTGCCGTTACCATTATTGATAATGAGTATGCTGAGACCCTTCGCAGGTATTATAAGTTGTGTGAAAACCGGGAGGATGAGCATAGGTATGAGGTCATAGTTGTCAATCCTGAAGAAAGGGTTTGTTTTTTTCGACTTGACAAGTCAAAACGTCATTTCATATATGTGTATGAGTGTTTTTTTACAAAGTTGGGGGTTATCTTCCTTTCACCGACTTTGAGTCCGAGGTCCTTAGGCTCTGTAAAGTCGCTCCTTTTCAACTGCACCCCAACTCTTGGGTTTTCTAAAAATTTATCAACTCCTCTGTCGTGAACTCAACGTCCCTCCTTCTGTTAAAGTTTTCTTTTACCTTTTTGTATTTACCAAACTTTTTAGTTCTAGGAAGCAGGGTTATATCTCCTTCCGAGCTGTTCAAGGGAGGAAGGTCTTTGCCATCTTTTATGACTCTTTCTACGACTTTAAAAATTACTTCTTTAAAGTCTGATTTGTTGAGGGTGTCCGACCTTTCTTTCTGGATGAGAGGGATAAACCCCTTTTTAGCCTGTATTGGGAGAAAAACTCTGTAGTTATTAAGTACAACTTGGATGAAATTGAGGAGAGTGTAGTCGCCTTATTCCAAGAGTGTTGGGGTCAAGCTCCTTATTGGACACCAAACAATATTTAGAAAATCCAAGCCAAATCAAATCCGAGTTAGATAGCATTTTTTCATTTTGTAGTTACAATTTAATTGATTATTTTGTTGGCTAATATGATCTAACTTTGATGTCGTGCAGAAAAAATGATTGGAAAGTCAGCTACCATGAAAACTACTCTTTGTTCTGCTAGGAAGAATGTTGTTACCCAAACTATTCAACTAAAAGAAGCCGGCAAGTCAGGCGATCTTCCTTCTCCTTCCAAGTCGGAATCGGGTGCCTCTGCCTCCCTTAAGGTTACTCCTGATCCAACTCATCCTCCTCTTACTCCTCCTTCTAACTTTAAAAATCAAGCAATTCCCCTTGCGCCTCCTTTTTCCCGAGCCTAAGCCTAAAAAACGTAAGACTTTTGAGTCAGGAAGCATCTATGAACCGGGCTTTGATGGTATAGAATTTTGTGAGAAACACATCCTTTCACATAGCTTTATTAGTATGGATGATGTTTCTGTAAAGAACCATCTTCAAGTACTTGCCTGAGGTGGAATTCGGACGGTCGGGGTGTGCTCTGCTTTGCTGAGGGAATTGGAGAAAACTCTCCCAGGTGCCACTCGACGCTCTTTGGCTGACCTGCAAGCTAAAGTGGCATCTTTGAGGGAGTCCAAAAAAGGAGATGGAGGATAAAAAAAGAGGTGCTTATTTCTGACGTTGCGAAGGCTCGAGAGAGGGTGAAACAATCCGAAGCCACTTGTGCCATGGCGAAGGGCTTAAAGAAAAGGCTGATGAGAGCTATAACAGGGTCTTCGGGGATAAGCTAGATTTGGTGGATGAGGTCGCTAAGTTAAGGGAGAGGCATGCGGACTTGGAGGAGACTATAGCTTAGGAGATGGATGAACTAGTTGATAACCTGAAGGCCCAGTTTTGAGTTATAGCTCATGAGGTAGACCTCTCTTTTATCAGTCCTGATATGATCGTGGTTGATAGGAAGATCATCCCCGCTCCTGATAACAAAGAAGACACTCCCATGCCCGACCCAAAGACTTCAGATGTCCGAGTTGAGAGAGCTTTTCAGAGCTTTCCGACTCGGATGGAAGACGAGCTTGTTTCCTATCAGCCTGAAACTCTCCTATCTTCTTCAGTACAGGCCGAAGACACCACTAACATGACTTCCAATGAGCAGCTTCCTCCCTTTTAGTTTTACTTTGTGATATCTAATGGCTCGACTTGTGGGTCTTTTATGAACAACCTTTTATAATAGTTATCGTTTGGATATTTTATTTCTTTGCTTTGCTATGTTTCTTAAAAAACCTTTCCCAACTATTATGATTTGTGGTGGTTTTTTGTATGAATGTCTTTTTTCTTGGATTGCCTTTAGTCAGTGTAGTTGTTTCCATAGTTTTTTGTGACTTAATAAAATTTTTGTTAAAGTTACCTGATAACTTTTGATGCTAATTTTGTTAAGTTGCTAAAGATGTCGGTCAATAGTAGGTCAGTCACGACATTGATCTTTTTTGTAAGGTCGGGACTATATGCTTCCCTTAGTTAGTTTTGCTCTGACTTTAAGTAGTCAGTTTTAATAAGTTATTTTTGCGATTCATTTTGGGCTTGCCTCTTTTTAAGTTTTAATGAAGTCAGACTACAATCTGCTTATATAACTTCTTACACTAATTTGGATTTTGTCGCTTTATCTTGTCGACCACCTAGGTCGGACAATAATTTTTGCGGTTTTTTTTAGAGTAAATTAGTGCATTTTAGTTGAAACTTAGTAGAAAAATGAACTATCATTAATGAGAAAATAATTTACATAAGTTACTTTGATACTAAGAGTTTTCTTTATCATTAACTCTTAGCCCTTGCTATGATGCCTCGTTAAAACCTCCTCAAGGAAAATCTTTCTCAGAAAAAAACCATGAAGTCGGAAAAAGAGTACACCAGGGAGTAAGATGTGCTTTTAACTATAGTACCTTTTCAAGTTACATGCATGCCACGACCTGGGAAGCTCGTTCCCCTCTAGGTCAGACACTTTGTAGTAACCTTTTTCTAAGACTTCAACAATTTTGTAATGTCCTCTCCAGTTTGCAGCCAACTTTTTGTCGTCTGACTTTTGTGTTCCAATGTTATTTCGGATTAATATGAGGTCATTTGTGGTGAAGTTTCTTTTGATGACTCTTTTGTTATACCTTAAGGCCATTCTTTGCTTTAATACTTCCTCTTTTATCCGAGCTTGTTCTCAAACTTCTGAATGGAGATCAAGTTCTTCCTTTTGAGCTCAGACGTTTCCTACTTCGTCATAGAATCTAACCCTTGGGGATTCTTCATTGACTTCTATAGGGATTATGTCTTTTATATCATAAGCAAGTCGGAAAGGAGATTCCCCAGTTGTTAAGTGGGGGATTGTCCGATATGCCCACAAGACTTGAGGAAGCTCATCAGCCCATGCTCTCTTTGCATCTTGTAGTCGGTGTTTCAGCCCGGCCAATACAACTTATTTGCAGCTTTTGTTTGTCCATTAGTTTGGGGGTATTCTATCGACATGAACTGGTGCTTAATTTTGAGACTTGCTACCAAACTTCTGAATGCTAAATCAGTAAACTGAATTTCATTGTCTGTGGTGATGGAGTGTGAAACTCCAAACCGGATGGCAATGTTCTCGTAGAGAAATTTCTGACTTCTTTGAGCTGTGATGGTTGTTAGAGGTTCTGCCTCTATCAACTTAGTGAAATAATCAATTATAAGTATGAGGTACTTTACCTGTCTGGTGCTTGTGGGAATGGTCCGAGGAGGTCTAAACCTCCATTTTGCAAATGGCCAAGGTGAGGTAATGCTAATGAGCTTTTCAAAAGAGGTGTCACATGGAAGTTAGCAAATGGCCAAGCTGCCTGTCTTTGTAAGGTCGGTCAAAAGAAGCCAGCTCGGATCACTTTCTTAGCTAGTGATCGTGCTCCTAAGTGGTTTCTACATATGTCACTGTGAATTTCCTCTAAGACTTCTTTAATTTTGAAGGTCGGGACGCACTTTAATAGCAGTGTAGATATTCCCCTTCTATAGAGGATGTTGTGAACCAAGGTGTAGTTTTGTGCTTCCCTTTGTGAACCTCCTTTCTTCTTTAGAGATGATATCGAATTTAAGGTATTCGATGATGGGAGTCATCCAACCCAAACCTAGATTGGAGATAGCCATTCTGCCATTGTGTCCGACTTGTGAATTTCTTTGGCCATTGATGGTGTCTGGAGAGTTTCATGGATCAAGCTTCTATTGTTGTCTCTTGGCTTGGTGCTGGCCAACTTGGAGAGGACATCAGTTCGGATATTTGATTTTCGAGTTATATGTCGGACCTCTGCTTCCAGAAATTGAGCTAATTGCTCCAGTATTTCTTTCAAGTATTTTTTCATGTTGGGATCTTTAGCCTGATAAGTCCCATTTACTTGAGAGGTTATTACTTGAGAATCGCTAAACACAATCAACCTTACAGCTCTGACCTCTTTGACTAACCTCAAGCCAGCAAGTAATACTTCATACTCTGCTTGATTGTTAGACGATGGAAACTCAAATTTCAATGAAAGTTCTATCTGAGTTCCTTCTTCATTCTCAAGAATGACTCCTACTCCACTTTCAGCTTTATTAGATAATCCATCTATATATAAATTTTAGGCTGTAAGACTTTCCTGGGTTCCGGTGTACTCAGCCACAAAGTCGGCCAAATATTGGGATTTGATTGCTATCCAAACTTCATACCTTAAGTCGAATTCGGACAAATCTGTTGCCCACTGAAGCATCCGATCTGTAGTATCTGTCGTTTGGACGATATGCTTCATAGGTTGATTGGTTCAGACTTTTATAGTATGAGTTTGGAAATAAGGTCAGATCCTTCTGGAAGTGAGCACAAGGGCATATGCAAACTTTTCTATTTTCTGATAGTCTAGTTTTGCCCCCGTAGAGCCTTGCTAACAAAATAAATTAGTTGTTGTCCGTTCTCATCTTCTCAGACTAAAGCTGAGGCTATGGCCTTACTTGCAACTGCAAGTACAGTAGGAGCTCTTTTTCTGAAACAGGTCGGGTGAGTATTGGTGGTTGACTCAGGAAATTTTTGAAGTCTTGAAAAGGTTGCTTACATTTTTTAGTCCATTCAAATTTACACCCTTTCTTGAGTATTGAGAACAGGGGTAGAGACTTCAGGGCTGATTCTGCCAAGAATCTGGATAAGACTGCTAATCTTCCATTCAATTATTGGACTTTCGTGAGATAAGTCGGGCTTTTTATCTCGAGTATTGCTTTACATTTTTCTGAGTTGGCTTCGATGCCCTTTGGGTGAACATGAAGCCTAAAAACTTTCCGGCTTCTACTGCAAATATGCACTTTGAGGGATTTAGTCTCATCCCATACTTTCTTATTGTGTTGAACACCTCAGTTAAGTCAAACAAGAGATTAGTGTCCTCCTTTGTTTTGACAAGCATGTCATCAACGTAGACCTCCATTAACTTACCAAGGTGGGATGAAAACACCTTATTCATTAGCATTGATATGTGGCTCCAGTATTTTTTAATTCAAAGGGCATCACCACATAAAAATAGTTGGCCTTTAAGGTGATAAAGAGGTCTTCTCTTGGTCCGACTTATACATCGGAATTTGGTTGTACCCCGAGTATGCATCCATAAAAGACAAGTATCGATACCCTGAAGCTGAATCCACCAAGGTATCAATGTTGGAAAGTGGGTATGGGTCTTTAGGACAGGCTTTATTGAGGTCGGTGTAATCGACACACGTTCTCCACTTCCCGTTCTGTTTTTTCACGAGTACCATGTTAGCTAGCCACAAAAGGTATTTTACCTCTCTTATAAATCCGGCTTCTAATAAAGCTTGTACTTGCTCCTCCACAACTTGTGCTTTTTCAGGACCAAGCTTTCGTCCCTTTTGTTGAATAGGTCATGAGCCTAAGGAGACAGCGAGCTTGTGGCTCATGAGGTCGAAGTGTATCTCGAGCATGTCGGAGGCTTTCCAAGCAAAGAGATTGGAGTTTTGTTTTAAGAGCTTAACAAAATTTGTTTTCAATTCTATATCCAGGTTAGCTCTTATGCTTGTTGTTTTCTCTGCTTGATCTCCAATTTGAACCTTTTCGGTCTTTCCACTAGGTTGAGGTCATAGTTCTTCTCGTGCTCGGACACCACCCAGTTCAATGGTATTGATTTCTTTTCCCTTAATGCTTCCCCGTAGATTTAAGTTTTCATTATAACATTTTCACGCCAACCTTTGATCTCCTCTTATGGTAGCGATTCCCTCTGAAGTCGAGAAATTCATAAAGAGATGAGGAGTGAAAATGACTACAGCTAGTCGGTTAAAAGTTGTCCGACCTATCAATGCATTGTAAGTTAATGCTACGTCGACCACAATGTAGTCTATACACAAAGTTTTAGACTTCAACCCTTTACCAAAAGTGGTATGCAAGGAGATAAAGCCAAGAGGTCGGATGGGCGTGTCTCCTAATCCAAAAAGATTGTCGGGATAGGCTCTTAGCTCTTTCTCTTCTAACCTGAGCTTGTCGAAAGTAAGTTTGAATAATATGTCGGCCAAGCTCTTCTGATCTACCAGAGTTCTGTGAAGGTTTGTATTGGCAACTATCATTGTAAGCACAACAGGATCGTCATAGCCAGGGGTTACTCCTTGAACGTCTTCTTTGGTGAATGAGATTGTGGGTAAATAGGGAACTTCGTATTATTCACCGACTTGGTAGACTTCTTTTATATGTCTTTTACGAGAAGACTTGGTTATCCCTCCTACTGCAAATCCTTCAACTATCATGTGGATGTGTCTATCAGGGGTTTGTGGTGGCCGATCTCGTCGATCTCTGTCTTCATCACCCCTCTTCCGTTTTCCTGGATCGTCTGATCTTTCTACGAGGTATCTTTTTAACCGACTTTTTCTGGTCAGTTTTTCTATCACATTTTTTAAGTCATAGCACTCATTGGTAGAATGTTCATATAGTTTGTGATACTCACAGTATTTCATCTGACTTTCAGCTTTCTTATTCTTGATGGGGTGAGGGATGGAAGTTCTTCAGTATGGCAAATCTCCCTGTAGATGTTGACAAGAAAAACTCAGAGCGGTGTGTAGTTGTGGTATCTTCGAGACTTGTCCGAGTTGTACTCATACTTTTCCTTTGCTTATTTATCTTTATCCCGAGCTTGATAAGGAATATTTTGCTTTGGAATTGGCTCTCTAAGTTAGGAATTCTCCTATATGTGGATATACTTTTCTGCCCGTTCTTGTACTTTGTACCGAGTGGTCGGATGTCGCTTGGATATAGATTGAGAAAACGGCCCTTCTCTGAGACCGTTAACCAAACCCATTATCACTTCTTCTATAGGTAAGTTTTGAATCTCCAAACAAGCTTTGTTGAATCGTTATAAACTGGGAGAGTTTCTCTGACTTCTTGTTTAACCCCTAGAAGGCTAAGAGCATTCTTGACTTTATCTTTCTGAATTGAAAAGCGGATGAGAAACTTTCTTCCAAGGTTGTCGAAACAAATTACTAACCTAGGTGGTAAGCTATCAAATTACTTCATCGCCGCTTTGGTTAACGTCGTCGAAAAAGTTTTGCAGCGAGTTGCATTGGACACATCAGCCAAATACATTTGACTTTTAACATTACTGAGGTGGTGTCTCAAGTCGGTCGTTCCATCATAGAGGTCCATGTCAGGGATTTTGAAGTTCCTATGGACCCTAGCCCGTATGATCTGTTTTATGAATGCATCTTCTCCTCTAAGAGGGCTTTCCTCCCGATCTCCACGGTTGCTCCGATTTCGAAGGTCAGTTTCTTGTCTTGAGAGCTTTTCTTCTAACTCTCTTCGTCGCTGCACCTCCTTTCGTAAGACTCTTTCGGCTTTCCTTTGTCGCTCGATCTCTTGCTCAAATTGCTCTAATCAACCAAGGTACCCATGTACGAGTCCCATGATTTCTGTGGGATGCAGGAGTTCTTCATTCTCTGGTGGTGTATTTCTGAATTAATTCTCCTAGGTAGGAGTTTCCCGATATTCCCTCCCTATTAGGACCACCTTCTCTATTATGTTGGAGGGGTATGATGAGTGCTTGGTCATCATTTTGAGATTTTGGTTCTGATTTAAATACTGTGTATCCGTCTTCAAACTGATTGTCCGCCATGGTAGGGTGTAGACTTTTAGGTCTCCGACAACAGTGCCAATGTTTCGAGGGTTACCTGAAATTGGGTTGCTTTTGGGCCTGAAGTGAGATCCAGACTCCTTTTTAGGTAGTGTTCGATTTCTTCTGGTATCGAAGTGTCGCCGCCCGAGTTCCTTGTGTGGAGGTGGGAGTGTACCTGTAAGGGACTCTGATACTTAAGTTAATAAGGGTTTAAGCAGGTTTTTAGTAGATTAGGTTCTAAATATACCCGATAATGTCAGTATATTTATAGTAGAGTAGATAATCATTTTTTAGAGTAATTCTACCTTTGATGGTGGATGACGGTTTCCTTTTTCTAGGGAAGTTATTGATACCTCCTTTCTAATAAATGGAAGATATTTTAGGAATTAGTTACTTATTTAGATAAGTAGAACTGAGTTGTTTGTCGTTGCGTCTAACCTCTATGAGATTGGGTATGTGTAAATGAGGTCAGTTCTCTTGAATGGACTTTTATTCATTTTAGGATCGACTATATTTTTGGATAATAATAATAATAATAATAATAATAATAATAATAATAATAATAATAATGCTGTTTTAAAAAAAAATTTAGAAAGAAACATGGTGGAGGGGCAATCCAGGGACCATCCACTTTGCCGCAAACAATGGCACTGATTATTATCAGATTTCATAATGGACACCGAGAACTCGGCAAGTGACATTGTTTAATTAGAAAAGGATTTAAATTTGTCAAGTCCAAAAATAAAGAACTATTTGTCATTTGCCTATGCTAGTTATTATTGCATATCAACTGCTTTGCTAACCTTTCTATATCAACTGCATGATTCCTTATCCCCTCACTCACTTTTGAAATATAAAAAAAAAACCATCCAACGAATACACTAAAAATCAGTCATAATAAATAGGGTGATAAGTTAAACACAAAATACATAGGGTGAATAATTTGATAGTGGCTTTTTGTGTATATGACATTTTTTTATCGAATTAGTATTCTATAATTTTTGTGTTGGACAATTTTATTTTTTATTATTTTTAATTTCGTATGAAAATTTAAAAATAACATTCATTACTTACCATTAATTGTCCAAAACACAATTTTAAGAACATGATGAGAATTTGCTTTAAAAATAATTTACTTTGAAAAAATATACGGTCAGAAACCCCAAAAAGGTAAAAGCAAAACACTAGTGTGTATAGTCATTGCCTTTTCACTTTTCAGATCTAATTAAGTAACTCCCGAAATTGATGGAAGCAAAAAAAAATGGAGCCCATAAGATGGCAATGATGAGCAGTGGTTAGTGGTTACCACTACTCAGTTTCTGTTTCTCGAAGCAAAGAAATCGAGGGAATGAATGTTCTCTTCTAACCTTTTCTCATTAGCATCTATTTATGTCTATCTTCTATCTATCCATTAGGCTCGGTGGTTTTTTTATATAACACCGAGGAGATATAGACATATACACACACATATACACATATACATATATATATATATATATATATATATATATATATATATATATATATATATATATATATATATAACTAATGAGATATAGATAAAAATATTATATTTAAAAATATTAAATTAATATATTTTATATTTATTTTGATAAAAAAATACATAAATATTAATAAGAAATATTATTTATGTTTTTTATTATTTTTATAATTTTTTATTATCATATTTTTTCTAAACTTTTTTAATAAAAAAATTAAATTTTTATAATTTATTTTAGTTTATTAACAAACAAAATACAAAAATATTAATTTTTGTGTCTCTATTATTTATATCTTGTTTTGTCCTATTTTTAAAACCAAAAACAGTCTTATAGAATGATAATTAAAAAAAGTTCGATGCACAATTTTTTTAAAAAATATTTTTTATCATATATAATTTATTAGAAATAAATTCTTTAACTACAAAAAGTAAATTCATAATCTTTCGATTTTAATATACCTTATTTATTATCTTAAATAAAATCAAATTTATTATTAAAATTCATACTTAATGTATAAAAGGATAGATTAATAGTATGTTAGTTTCTTATAATGCATTAGTATCATATAAAGTCAATACTCAATACTCAATACTCATTAGTAACTCTGTTAGTGCTAAGAAATTTAGATATAACTAGTGTGAGATATAGAATTATTAAAAGTTCAAAGTGACACGTTTGGATATGGTCATGGTAGTCTTTATGTGTTAAGTAAAACTTTATCTTTTCAGTAGTTTTAGTGTTTCTAAAGATTGACTCAAATTTGATGAAGTATCAAAATTTATCATGTTTATTAGCTGCATCTCTTGCACATTTTCAAAGATATACTTTTTCTAATATATATATATGTTATTTCTAAAATTATAATTCAAAATTATTTATTAATAATATATAAAATATTTATTATTTTAATAAATCTCATATTTTTTATTATATATTTAATAAAAATCATATATTAATAGGCACATCGGTAAACATAGTAGCCTTTGTAAATGCTTAAGAACTCCCAAAACTTAAACTACCATTTTGGATTAAACTAGATCCACTAAATTAGCAAATCAGTAAAAGGGAAATGATATTTATTTATTTTTTTATACATTTTTTTATGGTATTTATACTTTTTATCAATTTTTTAATATTAAAAATAAAAAATATTCAAAAAAATTGTATAAAAAAAGTATTATATATAATATAACAATCACTAAATCAGTCACTATTATAGATATTAAAAATAAATTAAAAACACATTGTTTATATATAAATATATAATAACTTATTTAGTGGTTGATTTTGATAGGTATAAATAATATTTTTTATATAATATTCCTGTAAATGAAATGACTAATGAAAAAGAAAGCAAAGTTCCCATTTATTGTTATCGAATTCCTCTACCTATGACAATGGCATTATGATTTATGTGCACTATTATATTCCTCCCTATGTTTCTGTCTCGATGACACTACTTTTCTCAATAAATCTCCAACTTTAGTGGTTGGCTTGTTAGAAACTTTGATGCGTCACTTTCTTTTGTTCATGCTTAGTCAAACACATCGAGTACCACCAAACCACTCTCGTTAGTGTTGGAGTGAATGAAGGGTTGGTCCACAACGTGCTCCTTTTGACTTTTCTTTTTTCTTCTTCCCTCTCACCACTTTGGTTCAAATTAATGTGTCGTCCTTGTATTCCATACCACTCATGAGTTAAAACAAACAACATCATGAATCTCAACTGAATAGAGATACAACAAAGGTTAGATAGTTTCTGTATTTTGGGTTTGCATATAAACAATTTGATTCTCTAGTAAACCAATTAGTTAACATAAAGAGTAGCCATTTTTTAATTTATTAACATAATGAAGTTACCCTTTTGATTTAACTTTGCCTATGTTTATTGAAAATTTAAAAAGATTTGAAGCTGTTAAGGCTGTGAATTTTGGAAGATTTTTAAATAAAAAAGATTGCATGCGTTATACTATAATATTAGTATATGTTAGTTGTTACCACGTTACATTCTGCTGATTTTCTTAAAATTAATGTTTATGCACGTTCACATCTACTATTTCAGAATTCAGATACATATTCCTTGATAATAATGTCTCATTATCTCTTTTAATTTTTTGCCATTTTTTATAGATATATAAGAATCGGCCAAAACTTTTTCCATTGATTTTCATTCATGGGGAAATTTGCAACTTCTGTGCCGGCGGTGGTACCTCCGCCGCCGGCGCCGGTATATCGGGTGTCCTCTAATTATGATGAGGTTTTCATGCAGCAGAGCTTGCTTTTTGATGATAGTTTACAGGTAAAACTTTGATTATGTTCTAGTTTTTTGTAATTTTGTCCTCTACTTGATTCCCTGTTTTTCATTGTCATTAAATTTGTTGAACTATTGATTTTGATTTGAAATATGTAACTCTTAATTAAGTAAGTGGACTCTAGAAAATATTGGAATTTCAAGCGTGAAAATCTTGTTTTAATTAAATTGGTATTAAATAAATAGTACATATTACATAAGTTCATTTTTTCACCTATATATATTCCCAGGATTTGAAGAATCTGAGAACACAATTATACTCAGCAGCTGAATATTTTGAGCTCTCATACAACAATGATGAGCAGAAAGAGATGTGAGTTAAATTAATTTATTAATTAATTGGATTGGTTGGTGTGTAAGCTAATTAATTATATGTTGATGTTTTCAGAGTGATAGAAACATTGAAGGATTATGCCATCAAAGCTCTTGTGAATACGGTGGACCATTTAGGGTCTGTGACATTTAAGGTTAATGATTTGTTGGATGACAAGGTTTCTCAACTTTCTCAAGCAAATCTTCGTCTTTCTTGCATTCAACAGGTATGTTTTTCTTCGGAAATTTTTGCTAACTAAAGAGTAGAATTTAATTTGATGTATTATTAGTGTAAAACTGTTTTACATTGACATTCAATCGCATAACGTCATATTTATAAAAATAAGTACATTTTATATTAACCACGTGAATGGTCGTTCAAAAAAACAATTGTGATTGAATTATTGTATTTTATACTATTAGTACATCAAAATTAAATTTTCAAAAAGTATTTGCCGTCAAATTTAAACTGTTTATGTTGATTATTTTTTATCTCCTTAACATTACGAATTTCTTTCTTAATTAATAATACAGAGAATAAGGACGTGTGAAGCATTTATGGATCACGAGGGACGAACCCAACAATCATTGGTGATTAGTGCTCCAAAATATCATAAGCGTTATATTTTGCCAGGCAAGTTTATTTATTTATATCACATTTTGTTTTCCAAAACCAAAAACTGTTTTATTATTATTCATCATAAATTCAGTTGGGGAGAGCATGAATGGTGCCAGCTTGAGAAGAATGAAATATTTAGGATGCAGCCTTGATGATGAAGATGATTGGCATCACTTCAGGAATGGTATCTGTTATCATTTCTACTGTTTTCATTCTATTTATGCTTAATTACTCTATTGGCTCATATAGTTTCGCAAAATTTTTAATTAGGTCTTTATATTTTTTTTTTTAATTGGATTTTTACACTATTTTTTTTTCAATTAGGTCCCTTTTAGTAGTAATTGACTTAATTTTATAGGGACTCAACTAAAAAAAAATTTAGTGCAGGAACCAAATAAAAGGAAAAAAAAAGTGTAAAGACCCAATTAAAAAAAAATTTGGTGCAAGGACTCAATTAAAAGGAAAAAAAAAGTACAAGGACCTAATTAAAAATTTCGCAAAACTATAAAGACCAACAGAATAATTAAACCTTCTATTTATACTTAATTATGTTTCTAATTTGTTTTGCAATACAAAGCTGTTCGAGCTACAATAAGGGAAACGCCTTCATCCACAGTCAGGTAATTTCAAATTCAAACATTTCTAGTTGCTTTTAATTTCTAAATAAAAATAGAAGACATGTTGTGACTCTTGACCATGATGTAGCAATAAAGGGCGTTCCCCTTCACCTTTACAACGTGAGAGACCCGGAGCTTTTGCATTCACTTCAACTTCAACCTTGCCTAAAAAAGATTTAGGTACATTCATAATTTCACTAATATTATAATAATTCTTCACTAATATGAGCTTTTGCAGAAAAGAATTCGGTTTCACCACACAGATTTCCACTGTTACGTACTGGATCTTTCTCAAGTAGACCTACAACACCAAACAAGACAAGTAATCAAAGCAGCACAGCAACCACACCAAGTCCCTCTAATAATGCAAAATTAAGAGTAAGTCAACTCGATATAGTGCTAGTTTGGATCTACTTTTTTAAGTGAAAAAAATATTTTTTTTAAAAAATAAAATAATTTTATTTAATTTAAAATTTATTTGGATACGTCTTCAAAAATAAATTATTTACTTTTTTTTAAAAGCTAGCAATATTTTACTTTTAAAAAAAGTAAAAATAAAAGACATTTTTAATATTTAAAATTTTTTTTAAAAAAATTTATTCAAATATAAAATAGTTTTTGTCTATTATAAAAAGATTTTTTTTAAAAAAATTAAAAAAAATATTTCTTTCAAAAGTCAATTTAAACCGACTTATAGGGTTAGTTTGAATTAGTTTTTTTTAGTAAAAAAGTACTTTTTTCTTAAAGTAAAATATTTTTATTTAATTTAAAACTTATTTAAATACGTTTTTAAAAAAATTTATTAAAAAAATAAAAGATATTTTTAATATTTAAAAATATTTTTTAAAAAATTTATCCTAATATAAAATAATTTTTGTTTGTTAAATTTTTTTTTAAAAGATAAAAAAAATAAATACTTTTTTTTAAAAAACAATACCCATAATATAATGCATCTCTTTTACTCTTCTTTAAAAATACACCTAACTAAAAATTTGTCACCAAATTAACTACTATGTATTTACATATAAATATATTATTAAAATGTATTTTGTATGTTTTATTTGGAAGCTGATTTTTAATGTACACTTATCATACTTTTATTTTTAAGTTTAAATTCTTTAGTTAATTATTTGACAGTTATTCTTTATTTTGTAATTATGTGTTTAGCAGAATGCTTCGGAACCTAGGAAATCAGCTTCAATGCGTTTTGCAGGAGAAAAAGCGGAAAACAGAGAAATGGAACCTTCTAGTAAAAGTAAACGCCTCTTGAAGGCATTACTTAGTAGGCGCAAATCTAAGAAGGATGAAATGCTATATACTTATTTGGATGAGTATTGATCTTAGTTTTACATGAGAGTTTATCAAAATTGATTTGGAGTGTGTATTTTAAATTGCCATCTCATCAGTTTTGTATTAGATAAAATAGTTTTTTTAATTTATAAAATATGGTTGTTGATGTTGTCATTATAATATATTTTTTTATTTTACGAATGACTGCCTTTTTTTTTATTATAGACTAATTTGTCTGATATGAAAAAAAAAATTAGAGATCAATTTAAAGTACTTGAACAAATGAGCGATTATGTTGTTCTGCATAATACAACTACACAGAGATATTTATATTACATTTCTAAACATAGCTAACTTAACCAACACAAAAGAGTCTCCAACTAAATATAGTTGTTACTAATTCTAGCCAGCTTAACACCTGAATTTACCTAACTAACCTTTACATTTATCACTTTGATTGTTTTGCATTCTGAATTTTGTGACGAGGAAAAGAATTGAAAAATAAAAAATAAAATAAATGTGTGGGGACCAAAGCCCAAATGGAGCCCAAAATGACGTAGAGGCAGACTATTTGGGCCCATTTGAGCTTTATTGGAGTTTTAACTTTTAACGTAACTCATGACAAAAAAAAAGACACTTTTAACGTGACTTGAGAGCATATAAGTATATTCCATAAGAATATATTCCAAGTTTTCGTCCAAATCCAAGGCATATTATTGAGCATAACAAATATTCTCTGCATTCTGTTTTTTTTCTTTTTATTTGAGCTGTGTGTTGTGAACTCTTTTCTTCAATGTTTGCAAGCCAACATTGCCAGAATCATCATCTCTGTCTCAGTAACCAAAGTACCTGGTACGTTTTCTCTCTAATTTATGGTTTAGGATAATAGGATGAATAACAAACCATGCCAATATATATCATATGGATTTACGTACAAAGTTTAGAAAACAAAAATTACGTTTCTTTTGGAGTAGTTACGTGCTAGAATGAGAAATTCATATTATGGTTAAAACCTCTTTCGTCCGGCATAGGCTTTGTTTAGCTATTATGTTTTCTCTTCCCATGCATGAATTTGTTTCAAGTTTGAACCATTATTACAGGGTTATTCTGATTTTGTTTCGTGTCCATGACAACGGCTTTTCGTACTAACATATTTTCACCCCCAAATTTAACATTTCTTACACTAGCTTACAAGTCTCTTAGATTGATATAGTTATTTATAAGAATATGTTTGGAGTAAGAGACAAGTCTAAGATAGAGAGTGTATTTAAAAATACAAATTTGTTGGAGTTTTTGTTCTTGTAAAAGGTGACATATGGTCTTAAATATTCTTAATGTTAGTTACATCATCTACTAAAAGGTATGGTGCTACACAAGTAAAATTATGAAATAGTTCAGCCTTAGAATGAGCTTCATGATCTTATCAGGACTTTTGATCTAACTAATTGCTTAATATTAAAATTGGTTTTAATTAATAAGGCTCAATAATTTTTCAATCACTACTCTGTATCTTCATAAGTACCTCAGTAATCTCCTTAAATTAAATGTTTGAGTTAAAACATTTCAAGAAAATATGTTACATAATTACTTAATTATATATCATTATTTATTAATTTATTTGTGACACATTTTGTTTCCAAGATAGCCTTAAGAAACAAACACTCGAATGATTCAGAATCAGGTAAATTAAGAATTAAGAATTTATTAAAATTTAATTCTAAAGGTTTTCATTTCAAGGTATCTTAGGTTTGCTTTACATTATCCAATATACAATTTTCACAAAAGTATTTGGTAATTGGTAGGGAGGAACTATACTTTCTCTCTCTCTCTGTTTTTTTTTTTTTTTGGGGATAATTGTTATTGTTAATATAAAATTATGGTATACAAAATGAATGATAATCATCCATCATCTTCTCTGACTCTGAATTTAGCCAATGAAGGGAAATGTTAGGTCACGCTAGAATCCTCTTCGAACTTTTCCTAAGAAGAAACCCTTTACTCCTGTAGAAAACACAGAATCTACATTGCCGCAATACATGAGCCTCATCTTGCACAACGAGTGCTGAGATCTCTCACGTTGAGGATATAAAAATTAAATATTCAACCACCTGCAATGAGAGGGAGTTAAGAATTCTTTAGTCTGAATGCACTTATAATGTGTAAAAAGCTAAAAAAAAAAAAAAAGTAATCATGTAAGGATTGTTGTGCAGAAAAACTAAATAATTACCAAAAAAGAAGAGGTTATGAACTATCAACATTAACATATGAAGGGGAACATCCAACTCGAACTGGTTTTAAGCTTCTTAGAAGCTTTCTTCCGTTCTCGAATGCTAAAACGAGGATACCAAACAAGTATAGTAGGCAAAGATAGAGTTTTTCTATTAGGGAAAATTTAAAGGAGACACGGCTTCCACCCTGAATTGTTCTGAGAAATAACATTCTGTTCTCTTTCAACCCTGCACAAAACCATTATGTAACATATCAGAATAAATTCAAGTTAACAAGTAAGCAAATTAAGAATGACATGTTACTCTTCCATAATCATTGTAACTTTAGCCACATAAGCCTATAGTTGGATTGATGAGATATCTGAGTAGCCTAAAAATAGATCCTTCAGAGCACATTGCACTCTTATTGACTAGTAGTTTATTTTTCAAATAAGGATGAATGTGATATAAGACAGTATGCTCACTCACTGAAACTCACATGCCCAGAAAAGTTTTAGTGGCCTAGGGAGGGAAAACCTCTTGGTCAACCTTCTTGGTAATATATTTTTTTTTAAATTTAAACATTTGTTTTGTTATTGTTAGTAAACTTCCAAAGGCAGGCAGTGGTAATGTCAGTGCAAATATCGTCATTCCTTCAGTGTGCTCGGCAGCCAGTTAGTTCATGTCATAGGAATTCACCCGTGAATCCATCTGGGACAAGGCATGCACTGAAAAATGGCTCTTTGCTGTGTATATGTGGAGGCTCAGGCTGTTAGGTGCTAATTAAGTCATCTAGCCAAGTAGAAAACAATTAATAGTTTAACATAGTCAGTGAAATGGGTTTGTGACTGGGAAGAGAAGGATTAGCTATGGTTAGTTAGAATTGGAATTTACTCAATCAACCTTGTTATGGGGAAAAGCTTCTTAGGTCGACTCGGCAAATTAGCAATTGATGCACAAAAATGGGAAAATGTGAATATAGCAATATAGTATTGAGTCGGAAAATGTGCCCCAACACCCACCAATGTGGGTCCATCTCCTCTTGGAGCTTAACGAGCTACAGGAAACATTGATGGCACTTATGTGAGCTCATGCCAAATAGCATAGTGCAAGAGAAAGAATTCCTTTCAATATGGAATACTTACAAGATTGGTTCGTCGACAAATTAGTCCAATCATGTGGGCTCTTATTCTCTCCTGCTGCCTTGATCAAGTCAAACAGTGCTTGATTAACCTGAATTTTAAATTCTTTTAAGTTCATTTCCAGTATCAAACATTGCAAATACTACAAATGCCAATCTGAACAGGCAAAGTACGACATGCTACTTTTACAGAACTCAAGTAATCAGGTATTTATCACATCTTTTACTTGCATAATATACCTCTTCAGGCCGCTCATGACTCACTAAATGACCTCCATGAAGATCAACCATTCTGGCTATCGGGTGAAGCCTCTCAGCAAGTCTCTTTGCATGATCAATCTGAGCAATTATGTCATGCCTGAATGTGCAGGAAATGTATAATCAGAATCTATAGGATAAAAACCTTGTCAAAGATGAATTCTCTGTGCATGTGTACGCATATTCATGCATAATTCTGTGTATGTTTCATGCATAATTTTAATTTCGCTTCTCTGTAAGGATAATATTGCAGACTAGCTGACAAGCAATATTACATAACAGTGCAGTTATGATCATATGAATCACGGTAAGATTTTCGTGATTCAATCTGGTTCCAGAAGCCAGCAATGTATTAACGAAATTTTGGGTTTGGAGGTATGTATTGCAATATGCTTCATGATTTTCGTGATTTGATCTGATTACTAAAGCCAGCAGTGCAAATCACATGAACTCTGTGTGAACGTAGAGCTCATGCATTATTTGGCCTGTCAGAGTAATCTTAACATGACCAAGTGTCAAAATAGTATTACATTACATATTACATAAATGTCTGCAGTTATTCACCTTCCATGAATGACTGAAACAAGAAAACCTCCAGATTTCATTGCATCAATATCTGGTTGAGTCACACTATGTGTCCAACATGCATGCATTTGGCCATCAAAACCACTGCTAGATTGCATTCCAGATGATGATATACATTTGACATATTGCTGAGAGAAATAGTGAAATTGAATTAGGATAACTTAGGAAAACAATTTCTGAATGCTTAAACAGGCATTGCATGATGATTAGTAATATGTGATCCATGTAAGGGTGTCCAGGAGTTGAAAGGGTAAAAAACAGAAAGGAATGTCTACATGATTATTTTTCAATATAGGGCAAGGAAATGGAGAATTGAATAAAAGCTAATGTTTTATTGTAAAATATTTGCAAAGTTAAACTTTTGTAAATTAAATATTTAAATTATGTTTCAAAAGTTTAAGTTAGAAAGAAACTAAATACATAGGTTTCCACAACAACTGCTTAGCTTAAAAGCTTATATTTAATATATCATACCTGATATAATATTGCTCTCCTCTTTTCGGTTCCAACATATTCATCAAGATATTCCTGCATTTTTTAAATAAAATGTTCATGAACATAGATCTATAGTTTGTGTACAGCCTAAGTAATTCAATTTATTAATTCTCCTTCCACACTTTCGTAAAGATTGGGCCTTTTCAACTATACTTTATGGCGACAGATTATCAAGAGGATATAATCAACTAATACAAGAAATGTTTTACCTGTGAGTAATGGGTGTCCAAGTCAACAGCAGCCCTTTGCTCAGGAGTCTTTGCTTTCAAGAAACGGAAAGCGACAGAGAATGTTCGTCGGTCAAGCTGATGAAAAGAAGGGGAGAAAAAGGAAAGATAATGAGGATTTTAGCTATTGTAACTACGTTCGTGGACATAAATTAAAAATCATGGTAAAAGCCTATAAATCTTATATGCCATGGATCAGATTGAATATATCATAACCCAACGTCAAATACAGATTAGTGAACATATAAACAATTGATGAGTCTACAAATTACCCATTTCCCCCAATAGCTAAGATTTCTGTACTTTTCTTTTCTCTTTCTTCCCTTTGCCCCAGTTGTAAAGAAAATTATTATAGTTCATAAACCTGTTTCTTTCAACCCAGCAAATGGGGAAGTTTATAGAATTTTTAATGCCATAAAAAATTTCTCTGGCAAGTTTGGTCAGTGAATTGTCTACCTACACAGCAGCATGGAGTGTGAGTGCCTGCATAGTTGCATGAGGTTCCAAAATACCCAAAAAACAAAACATAAAAAGGAAGAAGGAAAAAAAGAATCTTTACAATGTGCTATAAGCCTGAAACTGTATCGTGATTGACATGTGCTATAAGCCTATGGCACACACTCAATGGGGCTTTTTCCTTGGTCAAAATTTTTGTGCCTTGGTGATCGTTAGAAAGGTCTTTTTAATAATAACAATGGAAAGCAAGAATCTAAGGAAGAAGGAATAATACGGATGCACTACGAACATGTACAAATGCACTTTCTTCCTTTTTTTTCTCATTTAACACCCCTTGTTTTATGGAAAGAGACGTTTTCAACATGTCTCCTAAAAGAATTGCCTTATTGTGCTCAAAATTCGAATTAAAAACAAGAATAGGGTATAAACAAATTTATGGTATGCAAGTTCACACATGCCACATCCTGACCCGAGCTGGTTTGATAGTTAGAAGGGAGTACAAAAATTTATGATATTTGTTCCCTTAAATCACTGACGGGCAGAGAATGAGTGAGAAATTAAACTTTGTAATATAAATTGTACATAACTCTGTCTAAAATGTTGACTGGAAAAAAAATGAAATCCTTCATCTAAAAACAAACCAAATTACTTTTTAGATTGACCAAGTGTTGAAAGATATAGTTATACAAAAATACCTTTGGAAAACATTGAAAACCTCCCCCTGTTGCATTGAGCAATGCCAAGGAGAGAACTCTATCAGGAACCAATGCTGCTACTTTACAAGCTATCATAGCTCCTGTTATGATAGGGAAAAGTAATTAAAATTGTGTACATATAAACAAAACCAGAAAGCAGATTTTTCTATAATACAAAATAGAATCACAACCAAATCTAAGGAAAGGATAGTCACTCCTATTTCCATTGACTATTACATGAATATGTTTAAAAAAATCATGTAAAAGTGTCATTAATAAAGAGTGTCATGATCAAAATAAGAGTGGCAATATAAATTCTCTCAAATCTAAATCATAAGCAAAAGATGCTGTTGTCAGCAGCATGTTAATCTTCCAAAGCACCGATTCAATTTTCAAGAAATCATCTCAGGAGGATATATATCAGCTACATTTTGGAATCGTCTTAATCAACATAAAGTTTATATTTGGGATTAATTTATTAATGCAGAAACCTACTCCAAAATTCCCCAAATGAAAATTTCACTATCCAAGACTAGTACTTACCCATTGAGTGCCCAAAAACATGGGCTTTCTTCCAACCTAGATGATCTAACAATGCAATTGCATCCTTCGCCATGATCGTGGTTCTGCAGCCAATAATAATCACCAATCAAGACAAGCCAGAATCCATAACCTTCAACAAAACTTCCATTCCACTTTGTTCATTTCAAAATTGACAAAGGTGTTGGAGAACATAAATAAAGAAAGAGTTTAGCTAATATGTGCCCTTTGATAAACTTATTATTAGTGGAAGGTTTTAAATTTTTTTATTTAATAAATGTAAAATAAAAGTATTGAAAACTTAAATTTTTTGTATTTCCAATAAAAATTTCCTCAATTTGTAATCCTAAGTGTGCTGCAAACAAGATAGATAAATCTATAAAGAAAACAAAAATGGTCGCACAGTTAAAAACAAAGGATAACTAGAACCTTTGCTAAAGTAGAGAATGGTGGAGACCACTTCTTCATCCAATGGTGGGACTCACAA
Source organism: Arachis ipaensis (assembly GCF_059453495.1). Classification (NCBI taxonomy): domain Eukaryota; kingdom Viridiplantae; phylum Streptophyta; class Magnoliopsida; order Fabales; family Fabaceae; genus Arachis; species Arachis ipaensis. The sequence continues at coordinate 142,569,726 of NC_142441.1, read as the reverse complement.
CAATTTCATCTCATTATCACAACAAAATTCTAGCAAAAAATCTAATTGTCTACGATTTTCCCATTTAATGAAACTCAAGCGTGGCTCAAAGTACAACCACTCAACAAAAGAACAAAATAAGAAATCGAATCAGTGGAATCACCTTCAAAATTAAAAAGACAAAAAAAAAGGTGCCAAATTCAATCCAAAATGCGGAATCAAATGAAAATTGTAACGGAATGAAACTCGGAAACTCACGAGTATTCGGATTTTTGGACTGGCACGGAGCTCCTTCCCACGCCCCGATTATCAAACGCGCAAACCTCGATACCCTCACCGCATTCATTGTCATCTCCGCTCGAAACGTCGTCGTTAGGGATGGTGGTTCCGGTGAAGGCATCTATCTGTGGGCCCCACGCCTCGTGCGTGGCAGCCAATCCTGACCGTTCATCTCCACAAAATCAGTAAAATCCAATAAAAAAAGGAAAAAGTAAATTATAATGGTTAAAAAATAAAATAAAATAGAAGAATGGAAGACCTATGATGAGGAGAACTTTAGTAGTGCCGCGACCGTAGGTTTGATAGAATAGCTTTATCTCATTGTTGATGGGACTATCGACGGGAACGACGGCGGAGGATGCGGCCGCGGAGGGGGAGGATTGGTGGACTCCGACCTCGCAATACGGCATCTTTGCGTCGGCGCGTGAGGGAGCGAGGGGATTGGGAATTGAATAAGAGAGAGAGAGAGAGGAGCAGGAACAGGAGCAGGAGGAGGAGAATGGAGGGCGCATTTTGGGGGAGGTAATATAGGGTAGCGGTGGAAGTTGGGCGGGGACACGTGGCGGATAATGAATGGGTGGATTCCACGTAGGATGGACGGTTCAGCGCGACGCGGAAATGGGTTTGTTTAAATGTCAAAGTGGCAACGCCAACATTGAATTGAACCGAGTCAGACAGGTCCGGGAAAAGTTTTATAAAACGTGCTTAGTTTAGTTAAGCGATTTGTTAATAAAATAAGAGAGGTTAATTAAGATGTTATAAGTTATAACGGATTATATTAAGTAATTTAATCAAATATATTAGATTATTTAATATTTTTAATTAAAAATATTAGAAAATTATTAAAATGTATTATTTTTAATTATTAATTAATTATTAATATTTAAAAATATAAGATAAAATATGTTGTTAGATTATTAAATTAAAATAACTAAATTAAAAGAATTGAATTGATGAATAAATAATGGCTAAAAATGATAAATTTTTAGGTCACTTAGTATTTCTCTTTTAATTATTATATTTTTTATAAAAATATCTTTATGAATAATTATCTAGTAAAAAAGATTAAAAGTATTTAGTTGTATATTTTGTGTTAAATTTTTGTAGTAAAATAATTAGTTTTTAATAAACATAACAAATTAATTATTATTGTATTTTATATTTTCAGTTGCATTTTAACTATAAAATAAATACATTCTATATTCTTATAGTAACTAATTTGTAACTATATTTTTTATAGGGCAAAAAACTAGAATAAGCCAAGAGAAGTTACAAATTACCTAAATAAGCCAAAGTGAAATTCGTTTCAGCAATGAGTCAAACCATATATTTATATAATTCGAACCAATGTGGTTCGAACTCGAATCATTAATAATTCGAACCAGCTTGGTTCGAATTACACACAAACACAAGCACACACATAATTCGAACCAGCTTGGTTCGAATTACACACAAATACACGCACACACTAATTCGAACCAGCTTGGTTCGAATTACACACACAATAATTTATGGTATAATTCGAATTATGCTGTTAAAAAATTAATAATTTATTAAAAAAATTTATTAAAAAAATTAATAATTTAAAAATTAAAAAATATATATTTTTATTTCATACGTTAAAAAAAACTAACAAAATATTTAATTACGATACTTCTTTAAAATATTAATGAGCTATCAATTCGAATTCCATACAATACTTTTCTGTCCATTTTTTATAGTTCATGAATATTTTTTAATAAATTTTTTTAATAAATTTTTTTAAATTATACTACAAAAAATATTTTATCCTATGCAAAACAATTTTAAAAAAATGGCTTAAAAAATGTTAGGAGTACTATAAAAATTTGTAATGTTATAATAACTTAGGTAAATACATGCATGTACTCAAATTTTAAATAAAATACTCTACATAGTCAATAATAATTTAGAAATGAAAGAAAATATTTTATTCCATACAAAATAATTAAAAAATATATTTTATCCTATGCAAAACAATTTTAAAAAAATGGCTTAAAAAATGTTAGGAGTACTATAAAAAATATTCATGAGCTATCAAGAATGGGCAGAAGAGTATTGTATAGAATTCGAATTGCTTACCATATAATTTGAATCAGAGTAATTCGAACTTCGCTATGCGTAATTCGAATCATGTAATATCTCACCATATAATTTAAATAATTTTATTAAAAAATTATCATGAATATTTTTTAATAAATTTATTTAAATTATACCATAAAAAAATATTTTATTCTATGCAAAATAATTTAAAAAATGGCTTAAAAGATGTTAGAAGTACTATAAAAATTTGTAATGTCCTAATAACTTAAGACATTAAAGAAATACTCCACGTAGTCACTAATAATTTAGAAATTAAAGAAAAAATATTTTTATCATGTATTTACCTAAATCACTAGAATATTACAAACTTTTATAGTACTCATAACATCTTTTAAGCCATTTTTTAAAATTATTTTGTATAGAATAAAATATATTTTTTAATTATTTTGTATGGAATAAAATATTTTCTTTCATTTCTAAATTATTATTGACTATGTAGAGTATTTTATTTAAAATTTGAGTACATGCATGTATTTACCTAAGTTATTATAACATTACAAATTTTTATAGTACTCCTAACATTTTTTAAGCCATTTTTTTAAAATTGTTTTGCATAGGATAAAATATTTTTTGTAGTATAATTTAAAAAAATTTATTAAAGAAATTTATTAAAAAATATTCATGAACTATTAAAAATGAACAGAAAAGTATTGTATGGAATTCGAATTGATAGCTCATTAATATTTTAAAGAAGTATCGTAATTAAATATTTTGTTAGTTTTTTTTAACGTATGAAATAAAAATATATATTTTTTAACTTTTAAATTATTAATTTTTTTAATAAATTTTTTTAATAAATTATTAATTTTTTAACAGCATAATTCGAATTATACCATAAATTATTGTGTGTGTAATTCGAACCAAGCTGGTTCGAATTAGTGTGTGCGTGTATTTGTGTGTAATTCGAACCAAGCTGGTTCGAATTATGTGTGTGCTTGTGTTTGTGTGTAATTCGAACCAAGCTGGTTCGAATTATGTGTGTGCGTGTGTTTGTGTGTAATTCGAACCATATTAGTTCGAATTATATAAATATATGGTTTGGCTCATTGCTAAAACGAATTTCACTTTGGCTTATTTAGGTAATTTGCAACTTTTCTTGGCTTATTATAGTTTTTTGTCCTTTTTTATATCTAGATAGCATATAGTTGTCCGTTACCAGTTAATATGGAGAGGTAGGAAAAGTTGGCGGAAATAATAGTTTTCTGTTTCAAAAATATATTTGGCATGTATTTAGATAATTTTTTAGTTAATAACTTTAGAAGTTAGTTATTTTTGTTGGCCATTCAATTCTCTTCACAATTGTTTGACAAACCTTTATTCTTTTAGAAAGTTTTTAAGTATATTGATACATAAGTGTTTTAGTAAATTTTAATCGATAATTTTAATTATATATTATATATGTTTTTTATAATTAAAATTAATAATTAAAAATTACTGAAATATTAATGTATCGATACATTTAAAAATTTTTTATTTTTTTAACAAATTCAGCAACAAAACACTTTTCTTTAATAAACATCACTTCACAAAAACTGTAGATCACACTAAAAAAATACGGTGATTTATACAATACATGTTAAGTAACTTTTTGAAAAACTAAAAAATATTTTATCAACCATACAGGTTGTCAAAAAATACGGTGATATAGATTTAAAAATAGTATAACTAAGTATTTTTTAAATAAATTTTTAAAAAAATTATCAAAGACTAAATTTTTTAAAAAGACAAATAATATTTTTTGTTTAAAAAATGACCAAACCACAATGATTATTCAGCACTCTTTTCATAACTAATTAACACAGCACTCTTTTTTGGTGTTACTCATCAAGTACGTACTTTATCAAAAGTTTGATCTAAAAAATTACTCTCTTCAATTTGAGTTTGTCAAACTACTTTGTAAAATTTATTTATACATATGGATTATTTTTTTAGATATTGAACAAATTTTAGTATAATATTATAAAATAAATTTTTATTAGATACATTTAAGTTAAGGGCAGCTATTATATTTTTTGGATGATGTTGATTATATCATATTATATGTGCAGTGTGTTATTATACAGGTCAAATAAATATGTTAATTCTTTTAAATATTACGTAAATATTTTTACATCGACTTAACATAGTTATCACCAAATGAAGCGTATAATGAGAACAATAATATGTATTTTAATGTAATAACACAAAATGAATCTATTAAATAGATAGAAATATGACTATGTAGTATTTTGCGATCGAAATGAAAAAGAGAAAATTGAGAAAATTAGATGATTAGTGAACAGTGTCTTTAATAATCTTTCATGTTCTTTTTCTGTATTTTTTAGTGAAGATTTCGAATTTAGCTTTGGACTTTTTTTTACTTTTTGCGACGATTTTGAGAGATTATGAGCTTGGTTTGAATTTTGAACGTTATAGTTTTTTTTTTTTTTTTACAAAAGATAGGAGACTCGAACCCGCAATTTTTTAATTGAGTATGGGGAGACTATGTCATTTGAGCTATTATTCATTGACAAACGTTATAATTTTGATTGAAAGAAAAGAACCATTTTCATAATAACGTTCACACTATTCAACATATAACACGCACTTTAATTTGAGGTTAATTTTTGTTAAATTTGAGCCAAATTAATTATACTTAATTATTAAAAAGACTTATATGTAAAACACTAATTTTCTTCTAAGATCAGGTAGAGTTTTTCAAACTCCGATCCTCTTTCTCCTCTTTAGCGGCATTGATGACGAGATTTTCGACAAAATCCTATCATTCTAGTTTGAATATTTGAGGAAGTTAAGGATTCTAAAGTTAGGGTTCAATAAAAATATTGAAAATATACAGCGACGGATCTAGAAAATTTTGATAGTGGGGGTAAAAATATATATATTTTTATAATAAAAATATTATATGTACATAAAAATTAGTTATCAAATTATTTAATAATTATTATGTATTTGTATATAAATATATGTATTATATAATTTATTTTTAATGTGTATTTTTTATTTCAATATATATATACAAGTAGTTATTTTTTATGTAAATATAACATGATTAGTTTTTATAATATCTAATTTTACAAATTAAAACACTAAAATAATCATTTATAAATAGGGTAAAGTATATTTTTTGTCCTTAAAGTTTGACAAAAGTTTTAAAAATACCCCTATGTTTTATTTTGTTTCAATTTTGTCCCAAAAATTTTCGATTTGTATCAAATATACCCCTGAACGGCTAATATTTCAAAAAATTTAAGATCGATTCAACAACAATTTCATAAGAACAACCCCTCAACACAAGCAAATCAAGTATAATTTTCATGCATTATTGTTATATTGGCCTTAAATTTTTTGAAAATTTAGTCTCCGAGAGTATATTTGATGCAAATCGAAAACTTTTGGGACAAAATTGAAACAAAATAAAACTTAGGGGTATTTTTAAAACTTTTGCCAAACTTCAAGGACAAAAAATATACTTTACCCTTATAAATATCTGTCTTTTTATATAGGATAATGCTACATATTCATATTTTTTTGTTAACCAAGTCCAATCAAATTTGTCTAAAACAACAAAAATCAGTTATGATTAATATTATTTTAAATTTTATTGTTTAACTTGGTTAGACTTAGTTCATAAAAAGACTTGGATGTGTAGTATTTCTTTTACATATATATAAGTAAATACTTATTTAAAAATTTACTTCTTATATAATTAGAAGTCAATTCTTATTGAGATTCATAGTTGAAAAAGTTTTTTCAATTAATGTAGTTACAGAAAAAATTAAAACTAATATAAAAAAAAAAGATAAATAACACTCTTTTAAGTTAATTTCTAAGAAAAAGTACAAATTTCATTTAAATTAAAAATTGATCATTCTAATAACATCTAATATGAAACTTTTAAATTGACTATGAAATACTAAAAGTTGAGTAAAAACTTATTGTGGGGTCAAATTTAATAATTTAGTGGGGCAAATAAATATTATTATCATATACTACTTAAAAAAATTTCAAATCATAGCCCACACTCGTATACAAACATCCGTCCCTGAAAATATACCAAGTTCAATTACATTACTTGAGAGTTTGGTGGGATTTAAATTTAATTATTAAATGCTAATAAGTAATAATTTTGAAGATTCTGTACATGGTTTCTTAGAAAAAATTAGAATAATTAAAGAAAAAAAAAGTGTAAATAATGAAAGTGATGGTGCAAAAAATAAAAATAATTTTAAAATTTAAAATAATTTTTTAACTTTTAAATATTTTTATCATATAAAATTTATCTTTTATAAATAATTAATTATTTTTTATAGATAATTTTATCGGTATTTTAAATATTTATTGAAATAATTAAATAATAGTCTTTTCTTTCTTTAAAAGCCTTTGAAATATGAAAAAAATTTTCATTAAATAATAAATAAATAATAAGAAGAAGATCGCACTTCTAGCTAGACAAGACAAATATAAAAGGAGACGACAGACGAGTAGTGACTTTGGCCTCCCAAAATTTTAAAAAACTATGCTTATATATGATATATGTGTTTAAAAAAAATAAAAAATATTGCATAATTTAATAATTTAATATATATTATTTTTCACTGTATAATAAATTTATGCCTCAATTATTTAATTTACTAATATTTTTTATTTCACCAATTTAATATTATATCTTTAAATTTTTGTATCTTTTAAATTAATTTTTATATAATAATCCGTATATCTATTTTTTAAAAAATTATTTATCTTTTAATATTAACGTATTTAATATTTATATTATTATATAAAATATTAATAATCACTTACGTAATTATATTTTGGTAATCGTATTATATATTTTAGATGTTCTTTTCTTATAAAAAATATTTATTTTTCTTTTAAATTTATATTGTTAAAAAAATTTATAAAATTATTCTATAAAACCTATGTGTCTTTCATGTAATTAACCGTTTATAATTTATTTTTAATTTTTTTAAAAAGATTAATTTTAATTAATAAGAAATGTAATAATTTTGTAATTAAACACATTATAAATTAATATTTTATAATTTCATAATGTGTTATTAATATTGTTATATTTCTTTTATATAATTATCATGTTAAAAATTAAATTGTAAAAAAAATATAATTTTTAATATATATATATATATATATATATATATAAACCTTTTGATAAATCAATTTAATAATTATATGTTTCTTAAATTATTTTATGAAATAAAAAAATATAATAAAAAATAATTAAAAATTTTGTTTAAAATTGGACTCTTTCGTAGTAACATGTTTGGATCTGTCTCTATTTCTAGATAACCATGCCAGATTGACATTTCATGTCGGTATCCAAATACCAAAGTCCAAACTCCAAACTCCAAACCCGATGGACGATGGTTTATCCTATTTTAGTATTTTAAATCGAGTGCCAAGATTTTTTTGGGTTCTTAGACGGGAACCAGAAAAAGTAAAGAAATAATAATTAATAATAATAAGATAAAAACAAAATATTTTAAAATTAATAGAATAAGATATTAATTTAATATTTATATATTATCTGTAGTTTCCATGTTAACATGATAAATTTAGTAAGAATTTCTCATATGTAATAAGTATCTTCGAAAGTATATAAGACTGGATTTATTTTTATAGACAGGACATGATATTGAAATAGAGATACTAAAATAAAAATAAAATATAGAAAGTTAATGAAATATTTGTACAATATATATAATAGAGGTTTAAAAAAATATTAGAGATATAACTATTAGTGTTATCTTTTTTTATCAGCTAAAACTTTTAGGATGAGTGGTATTATAACATGGTATCAGAACTCTAGATCCGAAAAGTTAAGAGTTTCTTGGTGAACCCCAAAATCAATTTAAGATTTTGGGATGAGATGTTTATTATCCCTAGTACTCAGATAGTTATTCTGGATAGTATAAGGAATGTTCATTTTTTAACTCATATAACCTATTGTACAAATATACCATTAGTTCTCTAACAAAATTTTAAAATAAAATATTAAAAATTATTTTTTATATATTATATTTAGATATAATAGACAAAATACTAATATAATATTTAATATTATATTTAGATAAATATAAACAAAATTAAAATATAATGTAAAATTATTAAAATAGATCTATCTAATAAAATAGATAAAATTTTTCGCAAGATAAAAAAATGCGGCCTAACCGGCAAAAGAAAGAAAATGGTGTGTTTATTAGTAGGGAAAAAAATTTAATACAGTTGGTTAATTGGTGATATTTAAAAAATTGAGATTATGAGTGATTTGCGAAAATGAGTATAATTTTAATATATAAATAATATATAATATTTTATAAAATTATCCGATCTAATTATATTTATTTTTTGAATAATTATTTATGTGTTTAATATAAAAAATAATTTTTTTAATAATATAATATTACATAATTAAAAGTAGGTGTAAAATTATTTTATACTAATTTTATAAAATTAAACTTAAAAAAAAGGGAATAACCGAATAAGAGAAATCATTCGCAACAAATTGTGATGTTTTTTATATTTTTAAAAAGCAAATTTGTTTAGACAATTGTCTTTTAAAGAATAAATCGATCTCTAACGTTTTGATACGTTAATATAATAATATTTAAGTTTTTGAGAATTTAAAAATATATTTAAGTCTATAATTTTTTTAAATTTGTACACATGGATCATTGAGTCTAATTTATTTCATCTTAAAAATTCTCAACCAAGTCACGTTTGATTTTTTCATTGGATTTGACAGACTAAGTGAACATGAGAGATCAATATGTCTAAGTTTTGAAAAAATTAAAGACTTACATATATTTTCAAATTCTCAAAAACTTAAATATCTACGAATCAAAAGATCAAAAATCTATTTGTCATTTTTTCTATTAATTTTTTAAAATACAATAATTCACCAGAACGAATGCGAATGTTCGTTTTTAAATTTTCAATCTTTTGAAATGCATTTTGCTAGAAAACAAATTGTCGTTTTCAATTTTTAATTTTTAAAGAAAAACAATTCGCAAGAAACAAATTATAGGATAGAAGTTCTTGTGGAATTCCCATATCAACCATATCTTATTAATAATGTGGGATGTTATGATATTTAAGTTGAGTAATTGTTATAAAAGGGAGAGATAGTTGTGTATAAAAAGAAAATTAACAAACAATAATTTTATTTGTGCTGTTTGTTTGGTGTATAGTGCGCATACAAGAGAATAGAAGCTTGCTGTGTGAGAAGAGTTGAGTTTTTTTTTTCGAAAATATGTCAGGCTCCTCTTTACTATATGGGTGTCTTCAATGAGGTTGTGCAGTTGGAAGAAAGAAAATGTGCTAGTGTGTTAACAGCTTTGTCGAATTGGTAGATATAAAACTAAATGATCGTAAGTTTATGTGGTTCAGGGGATCAATCGTGCAGTCAAATTAATAGAATATTGGTGAGTTTGGTTTCATTGTTATCATTTGGAGCACTTGGTTGAAAATGAATGACAGAATTTTCAGAAATCAAGAATCAGGTGTTGCAGAAGTAGTTAACAGTTCAACATTGATGCTCCACCTTATTGTGTTGAGCTTTTTATTTCAAAAAGAAAAATCATATCTTGATAAATAACAAAATTACACTATTTTTATGTAACTCACCTCACACATTATCATGTTAAAATTTAAAAAAATGTGTTCAGTAAGAGGGGTGCATGATGTGGTCCATTTGCTCAATTTAGCCACTGGCATGTTACATGTGTGTGGTTGAAATAGGGCTTCACGTTGTTTGCATTTCAGAATCAGAATTGACTTATATCTATCAACGTGGCACACAATCTCATCCCCTACATTGTTCAGTGCTGATGTTTCATTCTTATGGATTATACTCGAACATATTGCTATTGAAAATTACAAAGATATAATATTTCGAAAAATGTTTGTAATATTAAGGAAAAACAAATGAATTGTTTCCTGTCCAAATTTGTACAAATTTTCGAAGAAGAAAGCCGTGCAGTGAAATGATCATGTAGTTGTAAAATTCAATTCTCAAAATAGTATTTCTAATTTTAATTTGCGAGAAATAAAGTAAAACTATATTTATGTAACTTTTAGAAATTGAAACAGTAGTAAACTTTTAATTTTTTTTTATATTTATAAGATACATTGATTTTATATTATTTATTATTACTTAGAGTTAAGTTTGACGATTTTTTCTTCTTCTTTTTTTAATTTGAAAATTCAATAGAATAGTTATTATTTTTATGTGAAATTGATAGTTAAATAACAATTTAATCAAATATATTAAATTATCTAACAATTTTCAACTAACAATTTTATAGAAAGAAAACTGCACGCGAGTTTTTTTTTTTTTGGGTTTATTTTAAATTAAATCTTTGGCTCTATGTAAGACTCCGGAACTTCTACCATTTAACTAACGAAAACGACTTTGCCAACACTGACAAATTAGTGGTTCTAGAAATGTTTTTGTATACTCAAAATAGTTTAGTATGACTGCGACTTTTAGTCTTTATCCTGAGGACTTTTCTAGCTTTTTCTTTTCTATATTTACAATTTTACATACAGTTTATGAATAAATTGTTATTCAAAATAATTGTCTCATTTGAAAAAGTAACGCTGCATTAAAATACAATTGCGCATCACGCTTTTTTGGAGACACTGATTTTTCAATATATTTAGGTAACTTAGGAACCAAGTCAACTATAGGTTAAATGTTCCACTCGGTAATTAATTCCTGCAGAATCTAAGGGGAATAGTTTCCTTAGATTTATAATTCAATCAGACTTTATTAAGCTCAAGAAGAAGCTCCACAATAGAAATAAGACTATATTAGTACACACGTTATTCAAGAAAAAGAACTGTAGCAAGTAGCAACATATTGCATATCCAATTAAAGTCTGAACTCTGAAGCCACATAATATACATTTCTAATCGAATTTTGGTACACTATCCTCTGTATTGTATACAACTATTAAGTCTGCATTGATAAAGAATATTTTACATATAATGGAAATCACAGACAGCACCACCATATATATACACACACACACACACATAAATACATTTCTTTGGATCTTTATAAGCACAAAAGAACCTATCTAGTATTAGTATGAACTATGAAGCACAGGAGAATGCAATTCATATTAGTGGGAACATCCACCCTAAGGTCCAACCAAGAAAAAAACCAGCACCAACAAGACTTAATCCCAAAGCAAAAGCAAATGCACAATTTCTAACCCCACATCTTCTGATTTTCCTCTTTGCACCTCTGTGATAACTCTTCTTAACATCTGGGAGGAGATTCAACAATGGTTGGTTCTTGTTCCTGAGTTGAAGGCAGAGATTCTCGAGCTGAAGCATGTGGAGCCATTGCTTGTAAGCAAAGAGCTGCGAAGCCTGTCTGAAAAAGAGGCTCACGATGTGCTCCTTCTCGATGTAGGCTTGTTGTGCTGCCATTTCAGCCTCTCTTGCGCGCGTTTGAGAATGACACAATGCTTTTAATAGCTCCGCCTTGTGATTGTCCTTGGAAATTGTTCGGTCATCATTGTCACATGAATCAGAATCTTTGCCCTGGCTGGAACTGGAGATATGCAAACTGAATTGATAATGTGATAACAAATATTTGTTTGCTAGAGTATTTGGTGTAAATTGAACATAGCATGATCATGACAGTTCGATTAACCAAAATATATTGTTAAATTTAGGGAGGAAAAGGGGTGTCAACAAAGAGTTTGGCATACAATATCCTGAATTTCTGGTTATCAAAACAGCTATAAGTTAGGAATTCAATGCGCACAATGCTTATATTTTATGGAAAAACATCATATAAAATGTGCAAAAACAAGAATAAGTAGCATCAATTGTTATCATATATTATTACGTATGCAGCTGTAGAAGTACTCCGATTTATGAGTTCACCATTTATGAGTTCATATGAGATACGACAAAGATCATACCATGTAGATATCAGGAAATTTTAGAAACCATATACTTAGATGCTTGTTTACTAAAATGCTACTTGAAGTAACCTCTGAGGTTGGAGAGAAGTGTTTAGATTGCTAAAACATTAGTATCCTGCAAAATTCAGCTTTGTTAAAGAGAAATGCAACTTGTTTGATTTACTCAAGTCCTCTATTTTTCATTCAACTCAGTTATTCATCATTTGTTGCTATAAAAAAACATTTAATAAACACATCAACTGCTTTCAGCTATAATGATAGTGTTAATCTTATATGTTTCAGCATCATTGAGTTCACTGTTTAGAACATGCATAACCAAACCTGGTTTTAGAATAATCAGCATGGTTCTGAGCCATGACTTGGTAAGATTAAACAAAAAGTGATATTATCATATAACCACATTCAGGTACACCTAAAGTGAAGTAGGTGTAGAACCTTCCAAAAGGAAAATACAAAAGAAAAAGAAAAAAATGCTGCATATCATGGAATTGGGACCCATTAACCAAAGAAGGAAGTCTTGGAACATGGATACTTGTAGAGGTACAAGAGGCAAATAGAATGACCAAGTATTTATTGAATAATATGCAAGAGGTTTTGAAATCCGTCCAAATTCTTAAATGGTGAGAAAGAATGTTATTTGATGACAGCTAGGTGACTGAGGTTTAAAATGGATTAATAGATATACTAAAGGCAAAAGAATAGTGTATAGAGTAACAATTAGAACATAGAACACAACAATATTTCATGGGACTGATGGGAGCAATGAAAGCTAAACACATGGTAAAATTAGCTTCCATCAAGCCAACAAAGCTGCAGACACAAAACAAACGGCATAGAGACTAACACTAATATGGCATCCATCAGGTGCTGCTCATGAAGCAGGACATGCTTTTCTGAATCAGATGTCTCATGGATGACAAGTAATAATCACTCGCTATATTTTACGCCTATAATCTGATGACTGGTGCTTCAATGATTTTCAACTAATTACTATAAAGATAAATACCTATTTGTACACAAAATAATACAAACATATGTATATGCATTACATCCCTCATTGTGAGTTCTTATACGCGATGAATTTCATTAATCCAATAGTTGAGTTCCAACATTTCACTATATAGATCACTCTACCAAAATTTTATAAAAATTTGGAATTGATTTGATATGCCATGATCATAACACTATATTATAGTTTTAGAAATAAAAGAAAATATGAATACTACTTTCTTAAATGTTTGATATTATCATAACACTTTATTTGATATGTCATGATAATACCTTCTTCTTAAGGCAAATGAGGGTAAATAATTTGAAAGATTTTATTTCTTAACCTCCTATTGTAGTTCCAAACAATGGATTCAAAAGTTCTTTTAATTCCATTCCACTTCGCACCCATCATGTAATATTCACTCCACAAAGAATTAGGTAAATCCAACATGATAGCCAAAAATACAGAGAATGAGAGAGCAGTAAACACAATTTCTGGCATTCTTCTAAAGCATTTACCTGAGAGCTCTTTCTGAATCCTGAAATGAACAGCCAGAATTCAGCATTCCAGATGTATAATCATTTGCAATAGAAGAATCCATCATGGCTTTCTGATCTAAGGATGATGGAAGACTCTTATGAAAATCAACACGGTTGCTTTTAGGGGATGGTCTATCACTTAAATGCTTAATCTGCGGCTGAGGGAGATCACAGTTCTCAGTTTCCTCTAGTGACTTCTGAGAAATCAATGAACCCAACTCATCTTTTCCAGCATTACACCACCAAGGCCTAGTTTTCTCGGCTCCCATCCATTGCGATTCCAGATCAGACGATGTCCTTTTACATTGTTCAACGACAAAGGAATCAGCACTGCAGTCCACAAAATGATCATCGAAAATCCAGAAGTCCTCCTGACCCATCATTTTAGGTGTTAAATGTAAGTCATTTTTCCGAGCAGCCTCAATTTTTGGGAGTTTCGTATCATTGCTTTTTGTCATGCATTTATGAGAGACATTCCAAGGCTGCTCTGAGCTTGAATTAGCACTTTCAACACATGAAAGAGTATCAAAGCTTTTGACAGATTGATCTCCCCCACTTTTGACATCAGCATCAACAAACCGTGAGCACAAAGCATCAAGCTCAGATTCCCAAGAATTCTGATGTTGGCACCTATAATTCGCTTCTCCCCCCACATTGGTTTTCACATGCAGCCACCATTTCATATCCGGCAACTTATCAGAATTTCGATCATGGAGCACTTGACTTGAATTGGACTCACTCGGAGACCAATCAGATTCCAAACCTTTTGAAATTGAAGATGGATGATGGTCAGAGGAATCAGGAGGCATTCTCAAATCCTGGGTAGTAAACTGACGCTTAACTGCAAAAGCAGCCCGAGCTTCTGCAGATGCCATTACTTCTTATCTTGTTCACTGATTTTGTACTTTCTAATGGATGGACATCTGTTAAATCAGTTAGAAACTTAATAAGTTGCATCATTCTATGCAATAAGAAAATCTAATATTATGAAGGTGTTATCCTCAAAATACATATATAAATAGACCAAGACCAACAAAGTATCATTCTTCAAGCTAATCCATAAGCAATATAGAAGGAAAAAAGAAATGTAGGTGGCTCCGAATATAAATTGGTGACCTTTTTTGCCCGCATTTAATAAAGAACAGGCCAAAAGGTTTTATATTAACTAAATACTCTTTTCTTTATTGCCTGTTGTCAAAAATCAACATTTGTTGCTCTGATACCATGTGAGGTATCAGATTTCTTACGAAGAAGAAAACGAAGCAGGTAAAAGAAGGAGAAGAAGAAGATAGAAGTAGAGAGAAACTGAAAGATAGAAGATGCTAGAAGATTTCGAAAAGAGGTTATGAATGAATTCAACAACTAAAAGTTGTTACGGGGACTGGTATATATACACAGACAAAGGCTTAACTTTCTAACAACTTTGCTAATTTGGCTTGATAGTTCTAACTAACTGCACGTGTTTCTGTGTGTGCAGGTCATTGCTATTAACATCAACTCTGCTGCTGAACTCTACTCTTTCATTGCTGCTAACATCAACCCTGCTGCTGTTAACATCAACTCTGCTGCTGGACTCTACTCTTTTGTTGCTGCCAACATTCTTCCCCCTACATTAAACAGCTCTAACCTCTAAGCTATATAACATTCCATACAAGTCATCAAAATGCATGTTAAGTATGACCCTAATCCACAAAGATAATCAAATATCCTAGAAAAAATAACCCATTCTCCAACTAAGTAACACTAAGGATATGTTTGTTAGGGTGGTAAAAATTGAGTGAAAATATTTTATGTAAAAAAAATAAAAAGAGATGTTATCCAAGCAAGTTTTCTCTCCATTTTTCCCCCAAGCACATTAAGGTTTTTTCCATTCTCTTGGAACATGAAGGAAGAATCCAATAAGAACAATATTCTATGTCATTTTTGCTTTCCAACAAAGGATTAGTTTGTCAGAACGAGGTAACTTCCAATTTGGTCCCTGAGTTTTATATCTACGAATCATGATTCTTCTATCACTAAACTGATTTAAAACTTGATTTACGGTGGTATAAAACTCAGAATCAAACTCATTATCAATGATGATCAAATTGAGCCTTACCTCTTGTCCATCACAAAAGTAATTAGTTTTTACAGATCAGGGAGTTGAATTGCGAACATGTCCCATAGCAAGCATCACCAACATGCTAATTTTCTTCGATTTCTAAAATTCAGACTCTTATTTCAAAGAAATCACTGAATCGTAACATATATCCAGGAAAATTTGGCATGCAAAGAAAAATCAAATGCTTTCTTGCTAATTAGACAGACAACAATCCACCAAAACTAACTCGCGAACTCAGATAGCGAAATTGTCACGCTGAGAAGAAGTAATTCAGTACGTGAAGAGCAAGAAAAAGAAATAAAAATCAGATCATAAAAAAAAATAAAAAGAAAAAGAAAAAACACAGTGACTGAGAGAGAGAGGACCTGGTTTCCTTATGAAGAAAGGATCTGCTTTGGATCTGCAAGATTATCCGTACGGTTTCAGTTTTTCAAGAACTAATAACACTGGAACTAGAACGGAGAGAGTGAGAATAATATTTCATAATTTCTTTTTTTTTTCTTTCTTTTTTCTTTCTTTCACACACTAAGCATTGTCCTTTATTTTGTCCCCTTCGGAGTTGCTGAATTAATTATCGCCCAAACTATTTTGAACAACTTGTCAAACAAATAAAGCAATAAATATCTTGAGCTTCTAATCTTCTATTACTTTTTTGTTTTTATTCCCTTTCGTGTCTCGGTGTGTTTGTAGTGTAATCACCACGACCACAATTATGAGCAAGTTAAGTTGTAACTTCATTGAGGCTCTGGGAAATTGGAAACTGGAAAGGGAAAGGTGGTGTGATAGCTAAGTAACGGTGCCACTGCCACATTTCGTGGCGCTATATGCTTTCGACACGACACGCCACCTTCTAATTAATTACACGGCTTTTTCAAGTATGTTTTGGATAACCAATTTGAGTTGGCCGTGAGTTTATTCGATCGCTGAAGTAAATGTATAGAGATTTGAATTTTGTGTTATGCATAAATTTTTAAATAGAGTTTAGATCTACAATAAATATTATGGACAATCGAAAAACTTCAATATTAATGAGGTTCGACAGATTTAATAAAAAGCTTAACCATTACTAGATTTTTTTTTTTTGGTGACTATTTTTAGACAATTTTTTTAGTTAAATTTAAATCTTTTAAATTTTAGTTTTTTATTTTAGAAGATAAAATAAAATTTTTATTATTGAATATTTTTTTTTATGTTTTTTCTTAATTTTACCTATAAAATAAATAGTAATAAATTATATTTTATCTTCTAAAATAAAATTTAAAATTTTAAAAATTTAACTCCTTTTTTGTTATTAATTTAATTTTTTAATTTAATAATTTAATAATATATTTTTAATTTATATTTTTAAATATTATTAATTAACTGTTGACAAAAAGTAATAAATTTTATTGGTTCTCAACATGGATACAATATAATAAAGGGTTATAATGAAGTTCTGACAAAATAAGAACAGCAAATATATGAAGAATGTTGTGATTGAAAAAATATAAAAATAAAATTAAATATATATATTTATATATAATATTGTCTGTGAAAAAAAAAATAAAAACAAATAAAAACAAATAAAAATTTATGAAAGATAAGAACAAATAAAAATAAGATAAGAACAAATAAAAATAATAAAAACTAAAATTTTTGCAGAATCTATGTATTCTGTTAAGCTAAATTTATGAGCTAGTGTGAGACTTCTTTATTGTTGTCATAGACTAATGTGAAAGAGTTGTTTAATACGCTTTTGCAAGTTAGAGGATGAAAAATGTCAAGAACCTTATTGAGATTGAGATTTACGGGTTGAGAAGACAAAGGTTTGGTGAAAATATCAGCTACCTAGAAAAAGGAAAGGGGAAAAGTTTCATCACTCCAACTTGATCTTTTTATTGGACCAAGTAACAATCAACCTCCAAATGTTTGGTCTGTTTATGAAAAACTGGATTAGTAGTAATATGAAGGGCACGCTGATTATCACAATATAAAACTAGTGGTCGAATAGGAGAGATGCGTAAAACATTAAGTATCCATTGAAATTTACAAGTTGTGTTGGTAAGTGTACGATATTCTGTTTCGGTGGATGAGCGGGTAATGGTGATTTGTTTCTTGGTCTTCTAAAAAACTAAGGAACTACCCAAGAAGAAACAATAACCTGTTAAAGATCGCCGAGTGTTAGGACATCCAACCTAATTAGAGTCACTAAAACTGAGAATCTAAATTGTTGAACTTTTGAGGAAGAAAATTCCTTTCCTAGGGCTACTCTCTAAGTGCCTCAACACTTGCTTTGCGACTTAAAGATGAGATTGAATAGGAGATGTCATAAATTGACTTAATTGTTGTATTGCATATATGATGTCTAGTCTCATGGTGGTAAGATATATGAGGCGACCAACCAAATGTAGATAGACAAAAGGATCCAAGAGAAGAGAATTGTCATCCCGATGAAGTTTTATAACACTATCCATGGAACAGAAATCATTTTGGCCCCTAACAAGTCAGAATCTTCTAAAAGATCAAGATAATATTTTCTTTGAGAGAGAAAAATTCTCTTTTCTAATTGAGCAACTTCAATACAAAAAAAAAAAAAAATTCAAAGGACCAAAATCTTTAATTTTAAAATACTGGTTCAAAATTGTTTTAGTAGCAGCAAATTCAAAAATAGAATTTTCAGTTATAACAATATCATTAACATAAACTAGAAGAATAGAGATTTCAATACTAATAAATTTAACAAACAAACTATAATAAGAAATAATCTGCTGGTATTCATGGGATAGTAAAAGATTGGAGAGTTTCTCATACCACATGTGATTAGATTGCTGTAAACCGTATAGAGATTTCAACTATTTGCAACATTGATTCGGATGAGTTAGCACAATTCCAGAAGACAAAAACATATAAACATCTTCCGAGAAGTCACCGTGCAAAAAAATATTATTGACATCTAGTTGATGTTTGGCCAATGCTTTATGGATGCCAAAGTCAGGACTAATCTGACAGTGACAGGTTTGATAATAGAAAAAAATTTCTTCAAAAAATTAACACCTTCATTCTGAATGGATCCCTTAGTGATAATACGCACTTTATATCTATCAATTAAACCATCTGACTTACGTTTAATTTGTTAAACTCACTTACAGCCAATCAACTTAACATCTATAGGACAATCAATAAGACATCAAGTTTTATTCAACTCAAGAGCATCCAATTCATCTTTTATGGCACTACGTCAACTAGAATGATTGTTGGCATCCTTGAAAGACTTTGGCTCAACTTCAAATTACAGAGATAGAAGATAGGTTTTATAAGTAGGAAAAATAGAGAAAAAAGACATAATAAAAGAGATTAAATAAAGACACCTTGAGAAAAAGAAATTTGCACGGCTGAGAGAGAAATTGCAAACATAATCAGAAAGGTAAGTTGGTGGTCAGCGAGCTTAGTGGTTGTATCGGAAAAAAAAGGACTCCTCTAATGAAGGAGACGGTGATGATGGACTTAATGGAGAAAAGGAGCTGGAGGAAGATGATGGTGTTGTGTTGGATATATAGAAGATTAAGATGTGTCTTGGCTTGGTAAGACTTCGGTGGAGACTAAAGGAATAATGGAAGATGTTGATAGTGTAGGTGAAGATGAAAGAATGAGTGAGTTAGTGGGTGGGTTAATAGAAATGAGGTGTGGGTCAAAGGTCAATAGAAATAGGTTCTAGCCCAATAAGAAGATTAACTGAATCTTGTTTTTGAGAAGATGTGTTTGCTAATGTTGGACCAAGTGTATAGAATTGGACTTTTTTGTGATTAAAGATAAGATTATTTCATAAAAAATCACGTTTCTAGAAATCTCAATTCTTTTATCTTCTATAACATAAATAATATATCTTTTAAAATTGTGTTGAAAACCAATAAACATAGTCTTTTTGCCTCTTTGATCAAATTTTGATCTCTTGCCATTAGGGTAGAAATAAAACATAATCATCCAAAAATTTTAAGATTATGATAATTTGGTGGATGATCAAATAAAGCCTCAAATGGTATTTTAAAAATAATTACAAATGATGGAACTCTATTAAGCAAATAAACAACATGATTAACGGCATAAGACCAAAAAGATGATGGTAAATTAGATTGAAACATAAGAGCACGAGCTATATTCAAAATATGTTGATGCTTGTGTCCTATTCTTCTATTTTGTTGAGAGATTTCAACACAACTACGTTGATGAATAATGTCCTTTGAAGCATAAAAACATTTTAAAGGAATTCTGGTCTATTATTTGAATGAACAGTTTGACTTTAGAATTGAATTGTATTTCAACTAAATTAATAAAATTCTTTACATGATTGTACACTTTCTCTCTTGATTTTAATAAAAATAATCTATATAAAGTGGCTAAAATCATCAATAATAGTTAAAAAATATTTATGATTATTATTAGAATTTTGTCGTCCCAAATATTAAAATGTAATAAATCAAAACTTACATTAGCTTTATTGAAGCTTTGAGAAAATGAAAGTTTCTTTTACTTAGAAAGATGACAAATATCACAAGATTCATCATGATGCATAGAAATATAAAGAAAATATTTATGTAAATGATTGAGTTTTTGTCTAGAAAGATGACTTAAACAAAAATGTCATATATTTGAAGGTGTAATGGGTGATGATTGGATGAAATTTATGGAATGTGTAATGGATAGATTATTCGTGAAGTTGCATTCAAGGACATATAATCCCTCTCTCATTCTACCCAAATCAATCATCCTCAAATTATCCTCAAATTATCGGCATGTAAAGTACAAAAAGAAGATGAATAAGTGAGAATACATTTGAGTACGAAAGTAATTTTTGAGATAGAGATAATATTAAAATTGAAATAAGGTAAATGAAAAATATCATGAAGAATTAAGGATGGTAAAAATTGAACAATGCCTTTATAAAAAGTAGTAATTTGAGAATCATTTAGTAAATAAACAGTAATAAAAAAATTTGTGTGTAAGAAATGAACCGAGCCAAATTTGATATAATGTAATATGTGACACCAGAATCAATGATCTAAGTGTTCAAAAATAAATTTCAGTTTAAAAAATTATTAACAATAGAAAAAATACTCAAAGAATAAAAATAACGAGTACTTGGACTTGGCAAAAATCCAAGTTAGTTTGAAGGACCAATTTTTTTATTGAAATAATGGTTTTTCTATTTTTACAATATAAAGGATGAGTTTAAGCCTTTCTTAGAAGTGGCATGAGAGAAGAATGTTTGACTGGTGAGAGACTCAAAAGGGCTGGTGTGTCCTTTCTCTTTAACTTAGGGCAGAGTTGTGCAGCAAAAAATGTTGGGAGACAAGGGACAACCGCGACATTAATGGAAGAATGGTCCTTGTCATAGAATTTTGATCTACCTGGGTAGCGCGGGTAACCCGGTGGGTGGGTAGCTATGCTTTGTATGGTGTGACTGCCATAGCCACAATCCGAGTATAATATCGAAGAAAAAGAAGAAAGTTGATGATTAGGATTGATAGTCTTAATCATGGATAATAAAAGTAAAGATGAAGAATGTTGTGTTTTGTATTTTTTAATTGAAAAATTATAAAAGTAAAGCCAAATATATAGAGCATTGCTTATGAAAGATAAGAATAAATAAAAATAATATAAGAACAAATAAAAATCTATGAAAAATAAGAATAAATAAAAATAAGATAAGTACAAATAAAAATTGTGGTAGAATTTATATATTTTGTTAGACTGAAATTATAGATTAGTATAATTTTTTTTTTTGTTATTGTTATAGACTAATATAAAAGAGTAGTTTAATAGATTGGCTAATTAGGAGTCATCATTCAACCTTAATTTTATTAGTAGCTTATAAATTAAACTTATTCATCATGTAAACATATTTTATATTGATTTTTTTTTAATATAAGAAAAAAAGTTGAATTAAGAACACTTAATTAAATTCTTTTTTGTGCTTAGTCAATTTTTGCTTTTTAACTCAACATGTAAAAATAGAATAGAGGAAGGATATATAATCTAGTTCAATCTTCAAATACAATAAAGCATATATTCACTTTTGGCAAGTAAGTCCAACTATATGAGAACGTAATTATTTTTACTAACGTAAACGTTCATATCTTGTATTTTTTCTTCTTCTTCTTTTTTGCGTTTTTTTTTCTTTCTTTGCGTGTTACAATTTTGTTTTTTTTTTTAAAAAAAAAAAACAAAAAAATTGTATAGGTCTTAAGGTACATTAACAATGATGCTATACGACATTACGACCAAATTTTTTTTTGAACTAAGTTCAATCAAGTTGGTCCAATAATTTATTAACATAATAAAAATCAGTTAAGAAAAAACTACCCGTAAGAAGAAGAAGAAAAAAAAACTTAATTGAACTTAATTATAAACATAACTTGGTTATCTAGTATTTCTCATATATTTTGATATACTTTAGGAAAAAAAGGTTTTAACAAAATCGATATATCACTTCATGGCGTTACATATAGTTAATAGTAGAGTAAAGTATATTTTTTGTTTCTAAAATTTCTCTAAATTTTATTTTATTTTAATTTTGTCCCAAAATTTTTTTATTTGCATCAAGTATATCCATGACAACTTAGTTTTTATAAAAACTTAAGACCAATCTAATAAGGAAAAGTATGAGGAGCCAATATATGTATTGTACAATGTGTACAATGGGGTTAAATTGAAATTAAAATTAAATAACACTTAAGTTAATTAATTTCAAAATTCAAATTTTTAAAAAATAAAAAAACCCATCCTATAAAACAAATCTATTCTCACTTATTAGTATCAAAGCTCTCTCCCTCAAACCCTAATCCCTCTTCCCCAAACATCCAACGCCGTGCCGCCTTACCCTGCTCCTAACAACTTGACGTGCCTTTTCTTCGCGCCATTACCACGCCGTGGCGGCACCGACCAGACTTCCGTCACCCACGTTCTCATTGCAGACCGCCGCAGCCACTGCCATTGATGCAGGAGCCCACGTGAAGGACAGCACCATGCCGTCATGGCACCGCGCCATCGTTCGGGGACCACTCGCCCTTCCTCTGTGACGGAATCAACCGCAGCCACTGCCGTTCATGAACACTCGCATCCTCCCAGTCGCGATCGGAGGAGCCGCCACCACTCTGTCCCCCTTTCACTCGCGATTCGCAGTTCACCGCCGCAGCCCCCTCTCCTTGCAGTTCGCAGATCGCTGCCGCAGCCCTCCTCCCCTCGCAATTGCATCATCGTCGATCGTTGCCGCATTCCAAAAGGTCCTCATTTCTCCTTTTTTTTTTTTTAGAATTTTATGAAATTTTATGAAGCACTAAGTTGGATGTTCATTCTCTATTAAATTTGACATGGTTTGATGCAACTTCCTTAACTTTCAATCCTAATAATAATAATAATAATAATAATAATAATAATAATAATAATAATATAATTGCAACCAAATTCCTTAGCTTTTCTGTACGGTGTGTATATTGAGTTTCGAAACCTAAATTATTATAGCATAAAGCTTAGTTTTAAGGGAAATAATATAATGTTTGATCACATTAAAACACTTTCTTGAGCTAACTCTCCCCTGATTAGGACTTAGTTTTGACTTAGGCATAAAAATCAATCAAATAATTAATCTTCATAGTAATTACCTATGAAAAATTAAAGAGTTTATCATCGTGTTTCTGTTTTATATGCTGTGCATGTTAGTTCTTCAATTTGGGCCAAAAATAATACCAAAAAGAATAGAGAGTTTCAATAAATAAGCGTATGTTTTTATGGGATGGCAGGGCCCTTATGCTTATATACATCTTCATAGCTTTTCATTTCATTTTCATTACTTTTGATCGGCAGGTGATAATATCTGTGCATATCAAGTTATATAGGTCTCTTCCTACTGTATTGTAACGGCCTAACTCCTAGCATTAGATCATACCAATTTGTTTTTCCTAAAACCTGATGAATGAGTGTGGTATCTAATTTTCTCCATCAAATAGGTAAGGAAGATCGAAAGCAGCAGAATCGTTCTTCAGTTTGCGCTCCTGTTTGATGTGATTAATCTTTTGGTAGTCATCATTTGTAAAGTGAAAAATTAAATATATCTAAATTTTGTTTCATTCTCGCTTTGTTGTAGCTCTTCATTGCAAAAGTCACACCTTGATCATACAACCATCTAAGACTTACCTATAACCAATTCAAATACATTACATCATTAGATAGTTCGAGTTAAGTTGTAAATGGTTCTCTCTCTCTCTCTCTCTCTCTCTCTCTCTCTCTCTCTCTCTCTCTCTCTCTCTCTCTCTCTCTCTCTCTCTCTCTCTCTCTATATATATATATATATATATATATATATATATATAAACTCAAAATTGATTAATTATTTTTCTATTTATTTATTTTTTTAACCTGAGCAACTGTTTTACCATGAGCATGTGCAATTTGCTTGAGCAATTCACTGTCCATAACATCGTTACTACCCCAACGGGCTCCTTTAGCTCCAATGGTTCTTTTTCATGTAGAGAAGCATAGATATATATTCTAGAATTTAATTTTGATATACTCTCAGTGTAAAGTAGTCTTAATATAGGCCAAATGTTCATTTTACTAAGTAAGTCGATAGTTATTTTCATTCTAATTTGGATGTTTATTTGATTTGGATTGAATTTAATATAATTTTGCCTGATTAGAAGAATTTGTTAAAAAATATTGTGAGCATGGTGCCTATTATAAATTGAAATTTTACTAACATACTTAATTCTGTTTAAGTTAGTCATTTTCTTGGAGGTTTATATTGCCGATATTTATGTCATAGTACCATATGTCACTTAATTTCTTTGGTTGATTTTTTTTTTGTTGTGTTCGATTGCAGGTCGTGGAAGTGACGGACATGACTGAGCTAGAAACTGATGAGACGGGACTTAGTCATATTGTAGAATTGGATTTAGTGTACCATGCATTGAATTCAAGTATGCTTGGAGTTGTTGCAGTTAGATATAAGTGATTAAGTTATATCATGGTTATGTGACATTTAAATTTATAAAACAAATACTAAATTGTATTTTTCTTTAGCCATTTAAACTAAGTCGGACGTTCATTTTACCATAATTGCAGACGGTTCTTTCCATTTTAAAGTAGATGATTATTTTGGGTATATTATTTGTCTTTTACTTGATTTTTTGCATTTTGTTTGCACATGCCCCGCAAGTTGAATTAGATTTAGTTTAATTTGATTGAATTCAAACTGGGTTTTAGTTATGCCATTTAAATATGATGCACGAGTGGTATTTTTGGTCAATTGCTTAGTTGTTTCTTATCAACTAATGTGGATGTTCATTTTACTGTGTATGCGAATTGTTCATTTCCTTTTAGAGTGGATGTTTATTTTGGGTATACCATTTGTCCTTTACTTAATTTTTTGGTTTTTGCATCCTCATGCTCTGCATTTTTCTTTTGTTTTATGGTTTTGGAATTATAGATTAAAATACGATTCTTGTAAACATTGATATTAACTTGAAAAACAAATAAAGACTTAATTTAAAATTAAAAGAATTTTTTTATTACATAACATTTACACGAGATATATAACTTATAGTTTAGAGAAATACTAGAAAGACAATAGTTAGTCATCAATATTTAAAAGTGTGTTAACATAAGAAGAATCTTCAAAAAATGCTGCATCATGATGACAGTATTAAGCTCTTAAAGGCTAAGTTAAGGATGCTTGTCAGGAGCTCCCTACTTGTAATCTTTCTCCAACATTTAGCTGCTAGAGATTGTACCTATGATCCTTCTTTCTCTTTTTTGATCTTTAATTTTGTAACCCATACAATAGTTGATGTGCACTGAAAAATAGGAACACAGCTCAATTTTCAGGCATATCAATTATTAGTGTGTAACAAGAACTCATTAACCCCAAGTTTTAAAAGATAATCAACAATCTATGGAAAAAATCTTAACCTCAAAAAAGCATAACTAAACGATTAACTAAATAATTGCTTTCACTATAACCAATAAAATAGAGTGAAACTCAATTCCAACACAAAAAAAAATGAACATATGCATACATAGTAAAATGAACATCCGCTTTAGTTAATAATAAACATCTAACAAATTAATCAAAATTTCATCATTGTACCATATTTAAATAGCCTAACTCAAACCCAACTTTAATTCAAGAAAATATAAACAAAGTCTAATCCAATTTTTCTCCATTACTCCAAAACCACTTAACAAAAGAAACTAGTGGAGCATGTACATGCATAATTCAACAAATCAAGCAAAAGATCAATACTATAAGTAAAATAAGCATCCACTTTTTAAATAAACGAACTATCTGCATACATAGTAAAATGAACATCCACTTTAGTTGATAATAAACATCTAATAAATATTAAGAACTTTTATTCAATTATTACATTCTTAATTAAAATCTAATGCCACCACCAACAGCACAAACAGACAGCATATATGCTACTACATAAGGTCTTCTTTTGTTATTATATGCATGATGTGTTGCTAGTAATTAGAAAGAAGCTAAGTCATAATTGGATGCATGCTAAAAGAAATGTAGAATACCACTTCTATATTATGCTGCTTATTTTTGGTAAAAGTCTCTTCCCTCCTTGTTTTATTATTTAAGAAAAATGCTTAAATTTCCAATATATGTAATTAATGTTGTATTTTTTCTATTTAGGAATCGAATCATATCCTCTCTATGATTAAATAAACTAATTTAACACCAAATAAAAGAAAATTAATCTCTTTATGTGATATGTTCACAATAAAATTAAAGTAAGACGTATGTGTGATAGTAAACATCTAACTTGAACTTCTTCAAACTAAATAAACAGTTAATATAATTAGCATCATATATGTACTAAGATCAGAAAAGCAGTCACCATCAAACAACAACTCGTTCAAACAAGGTGACAATGTACTAAGATCAGAAAAGCAGTCATCATCATGAAAATCGACCATCCAAAAGTATGGTAAAGTAACCAACCTATTCGCATTTTAACTCATCATGTGTACAACAAGATATTCGCAAAGTCAAAACAAAGCATACTTCTAAAATCAAGGCAACAAAGTTATATTGAACTATGATCAAATAGAAAAAGAAGACCTGTTTCCAATTTAGAGACTTAATTTAATATGAAGCGCGTCTTCATGAAAACGGATACTAAGAATGCTGTTATGATATGAACACTATTAAAAATATGAAAAATAAATACTCCAGTGTTTTATATTTTTACTATTTGCACCCAATGATATCTCTCCAAGACAAAATAAACACTAAAACAGTACTCATTCCATATATTCTTTCTCAAGCTACTTTATTAGAACTTAGCGTTCAAAACTCAAAACACAAGAAATAAATTCTATATAATATATATGACACAGTAAACAACTAAAGTTTCATTTCTATTGTATTCAACTACAAACATGTTTTAAATTTTACTAAGGTCTATGCTCTAACAAGAGAAAGGAGTACAACTCTCATTATTCTCCTCTTAAAAACGGAACATCAATTGCAACTTTTCAAAATCTAAACATAAGTGCAACAAGCAAGGAAAATTAAAAAAAAAGGACCAAAAAACATAATAGTTAGGAAGGCTCAACATAGTACTATGGCAGTTGTTAACTCTTCTTTCCAGATTCGGAAAAAAAGTCATACAGAACTCAGCAACTCAAAAGTAAAAAGGAAAAAAAACCTTTTTTCCCTTTCCCCAACAAGAAAGTTATCACATACAAGGAAAAAACCTTTTTTCCCCTTCGGCGCTGATGGGGGTTCCAGAACACGCCGGGAAGCTGTGGCCCGGTGTTCAGCCGTGACGTTTCGCAGCAGTTGCTTCCTGCAAGGGCGGTCGCGCGCGTCGGAGGCTCTGTGTCAGGTGGCAACTCGGCGGGGGATGTTCAGCTGTGACAGTGCGCAGCGACTGCTGCCAAGAAGGGAGGACGGACGCGGTGTGGGTTGGCTCCCTGAAGTGCTGATCGGCACGGACGCACGTTGCAGGTCACGCAGAGGCTGCGGGGACGGGATGTTCTTTGTTTAAATGGCTAAAGAAAAATACAATTTAGTATTTGTTTTACAAATTTAAAAGTCACATAACCCTGATATAACTTAATAACTTATATCTAAGTGCAACAACTCCAAGCATACTTGAATTCAGTGAATGGTACACTAAATCCAATTCGACAATATGACTAAGTCCCGTCTTATCAGTTTTTAGCTCAGTCACGTCCATCACTTCCACGACCTGCAATTGAACACAACAAAAAAAAATCAACCAAAGGAATTAAGTGACATATGGTACTATGCCATAAATATTGGCAATATAAACCACCAAGAAAATGACTAACTTAAACAGGATTAAGCATGTTAGTAAAATTTCAGTTTATAATAGGCATCATGCAACAAATTCTTCTAATAAGGCAAAATTATATTAAATTTAATCCAAATCAAATAAACATCAAAATGAGAATGAAAATAACTATTAACCTATCTAGTAAAATGAACATCCGGCCTATATTAAGACTACTTTACACTGAGAGTACATCAAAATTAAATTCTAGAACATATATCTATGCTTCTCTTCATGAAAAAGAACCATTGGAGCTAAAGGAGCCCGTTGGGGGGTAGTAACGATGTTATGGACAGTGAATTGCTCAAGCAAATTGCACATGCTCATGGTAAACAGTTGCTCAGGCTAAAAAAATAAATAAATTGAAAAAAATAATTAAAGTTGTGCATCAATTATATATATATATATATACTTAACTTGAACTATCTAATGATGTAATGCATTTGAATTGGTTATAGGTAAGTCTTAGATGGTTGTATGATCAAGGTGTGACTTTTGTAATGAAGAGCTACAACAAAGCGAGAATGACACAAAATTTAGATATATTTGATTTTTCACGTACAAATGATGACTCGAACTATCTAATGATGTAATGCATTTGAATTGGTTATAGGTAAGTCTTAGATGGTTGTATGATCAAGATGTGACTTTTGTAATGAAGAGCTACAACAAAGCGAGAATAAAACAAAATTTAGATATATTTGATTTTTCACTTACAAATGATGACTACCAAAAGATTAACCACATCAAACAGGAGCGCAAACTGAAGAACGGTTCTGCTGCTTTCGATCTTCCTTACCTATTTGATGGAGAAAATTAGATACCACACGCATTCATCAAGTTTTAGGAAAAACAAATTGGTATGATCTAATGCTAGGAGTTAGGCCGTTACAATACAGTAGGAAGAACTTATATAACTTGATATGCACAGATATTATCACCTGCCGATCAAAAGTAACGAAAATGAAATGAAAAGTTATGAAGATGTATATAAGCATAAGGTCCCTACCATTCCATAAAAACATACACTTATTTATTGAAATTCTCTACTCTTTTTGGTATTATTTTTCGCCCAAATTGAAGAACTAACATGCACAGCATGTAAAACAAAAACACGATGATAAACTCTTTAATTTTTCACAGGTAATTACTATGAAGATTAATCATTTGATTGATTTTTATGCCTAAGTCAAAACTAAGTCCTAATAAGGGGAGAGTTAGCTCAAGAAAGTTTTTTAATATGATCAAACATTATATTATTTCCCTCAAAACTAAGCTTTATGCTGTAATAATTCAAGTTTAGAAACTCAATATACACACCGTACAGAGAAGCTAAGGAATTTGGTTGCAGTTATATTATTATTATTATTATTAGGATTGAAAGTTAAGGAAGTTGCATCAAACCATGTTAAATTTAATAGAAAATGAACATCCAACTTTGTGCTTCATAAAATTTCATAAAATTCTGAAAAAAAGGGAAAAATGAGGACATTTTGGAATGCGGCAGCGATCGACGACGATGCAATTGCGAGGGGAGGAGGGCTGCGGCAGCGATCTGCGAACTGCAAGGAGAAGGGGCTGCGGCGGTGAACTGCGAATCGCAAGTGAAAGGGGGACGGAGTGGTGGCGGCTCCTCAAATCGCGACTGGGAGGTCGCGAGCGTTCGTGAACGGCAGTGGCTGCGGTTGATTCCGTCACAGAGGAAGGGCGAGTGGTCGCCGAACGATGGCGCAGCGACGTGACGGCATGTTGCTGTTCTTCGCGCGGGCTCCTGCGTCAATGGCCGTGGCTGCGGCAGTCTGCAACGAGGACGGGGTGACGGAAGTCTGGTCGGTGCCGCCGCGGCATGATAACGGCGCGAAGAAAAGGCACGTCAAGTTGTTAGGAGCAGGGTAGGGCGGCACGGCGTTGGATGTTTGGGGGAGAGAGATTAAGGTTTGAGGGAGAGAGCTTGAATACTAATAAGTGAGAACATATTTGTTTTATAGGATGGGTTTTTTTATTTTTTAAAAATTTGAAATTTGAAATTAATTAACTTAAGTGTTATTTAATTTAAATTTTAATTTAACCCCATTGTACACATTGTACAATACATATATTGGCTCCTCATACTTTTCCTTATAATACATAGAACTAGGGGTGGCAAAGCGGGCCGGCTCGCCCCAACCTGTCCCGCCCCACTTAGGCCCGCACCATAAATGGGGCGGGCTGGTCCGCTCCGCCAACTAAAGTGGATTCAAAATGCTAGCCCGCCTCGCTTTATGGTGGATTGGCAGGTCGGCAGGCTAGCCCGCTTGATTTTTTTTTGAAAAATAAAATTTATTAAAAGTAATAAAAAAATAATAATTAAAAAATTAAATACAAATAAAAAATAGTCAAATTATAATATAATTTTTTTATTATCTTTTTTTTAATTTTTAACTTCAATAAAATTGTTCAAAATAATATTTATCAATAGAACTATCTTTATTTTAAAAAAATAAGTCACATAATTTAAGCATATATCTAAAGTTATAAAATAAAATAAATAAAGTTAATAACTAAAAGAAGAATAAAAATAAAAATAAAAAATGTTTTAAAATTATATAATTATTAATTTTGTAGTAGTAATCACTCTTTTATTTAATAAAAATAAAAAAATAAAAACGTTGGCCCGACCGCTCCGCAAAACGCACAAATTTGACGGTGCGAGTTTGACGAATTTTTTTAATTTGACGAATTTTAAAATCTAGCCCGATCAACTTTTTTAGCGGATCGACCCGATGGGTTCGACCCGTTTTGCAACTCAACATAGAACCACTTATATATATATATATATATATATATATATATATATATATATATATATATATATATATATATATGGGTCCATCTAGTGTATAGATGTATTTTGGTACAGATTTACAGATTTTTGTTTTTATTTGGTTTAAAAGCGTATCACTAAAAGTGTTGCTTAAAGAGAAAGTGTTACCCTTAATCGTTAACTTGGCTCTGATACCAATTTTTAACTCTTTTATGTTTATAATGTGTATAGATTTGAAGATGTTGAAAAATTTTTATTATTACTAGTATTTATAATTCTGATATCATTTTTATAGTTTTTTAATCTTGTTTTAGTTTATAATATTCTTTTTTGCATGGATTATTGTTTATAAAATCTTTTATCTGTTTGTCTTTTTCTTTAATATATTTTTTCAAATCTTCAAAAACTTCTTTTATCTTTTTAATTTTTCAACCTCATTCTCCATTTTTTCTTTCAACAGCTTTAATTCTTTTAAGTCATAATATGGTTTTCCAGGCATTTATAAATTTTTTAAGTTTAACTCCAACTTGTTTATATTTATTCTTATTTCTATCCTTTTTATTATAAGGTCATCAATTTCGATCTGAAGATTATTTAATTCCTTTTTATACTCCTTTATTTTACTTTTTAATTTTTTCGTTCTTTTTCTTTTTATTTTATTTTCTAGTCTTTCAATCTTTGTATGCTTCATTATTTATTTTAGAATTTCTGCAAATTCTATCATTGCTTCATCACTTTTTTCTAGAGATTCTATTAATTTTTCTAACTCTTCAACTTCTCTTTTTAACTTGTCATAGATTATTTTTAGAGCTTTAAATGCTCTTTGATTTATTCCAGAGAACTGCAAATAATTCAAACGATTTTCTCTTTTAAAGAGCTCTTGTTTCTTATCTTGATAAGTTACATATATTTCTTCTTTATTTATTGTCATAATTTAGTATTTAGGGTTTCATTTAATTTTTCGACCTTTTTTGTTAATTCTTTTATTTCAGAATCTTCTTCTTTAATATTTAACTTAGATAAACTTAAGGGACTATTAATTTTAGATTCTCTTATTTGAAAATTTGATGAAACCAATTTTCCTGATGGTTCTTTTAGTAATAGAACTGAGTTTTCAATAGCTTTATATTTTGGTATTTCTGTTTTTACAATTTTCTGAAATAATTCATCGACATAAATTCTTTCTCTGTTTTTAAATATTATACTATGATGGCTATTTGTTAAAGCATAATTTATTGCATATGTAATTGAAAATGGTTCATCATCTTGTTCCATTAGATTCTTTCTATGAAATTTATAAGCCAAACTTATAGATCTTCCAAGATTTTCAGTTGATAAAGGTATAGCAAATCCAAGATGGGCATTAAATTTAACATTTACGTTTGCCAAATTTCCATGAACAATTCCAATTATTTGATCTATTGGGTCATCAGTAATTCTTTTGTCACAGATTGCTAAACTTATTGGTGAATTAATTCCTTTCATATATGTAGATTTAATTAAGACTTGTATAGTACTAATATGAATCCATCCAATTTTAGATCTTTTTTGTTGATCCTTAATTTTCTCAATCTGTTTACTCAATTCTTCATTATTTATCAAAGCTATTTCAAGTTCTCCATTGGCAGATTTTATTTTTATAGGAGCTTCAAGTTGAATTTTTCCATAGTATATTATATTTTTTCTGTTAAAAACTTCTTTTAAAAGATTTTGTTTATTAAAATTTTCATTTGATTTGAGATTTAATTCTGTTTTTAGAACAGCCTGCTTTTCATTATCTAATAAAGCAGTTAATCTATAATAATCAGATTCTTCTGTTAATTCTAAACTTTCTAAATAATTCATAATTGAAAGACTAGAATGAAGATGTACCTTTCTGGAGAAAAATTTCCTTTATTCAGTATATTTTACATAAGGGATTTTATCTCCAGAGGGGAGATTGTAGATACTAACTCCAGAGGGGAGTTTAGAACTATTTTTCCCTAAGGGGATTCTTCCTCAGACTATAGAATCGCCTCAGCAGCTTCCTCCTTGCTCTCCTAGCATATGAGTACTCTTAGCCTCCTGCTTTCTATTGTCTGATGCCTTTACAATTGCCTAAGCAGCCTATTTATAATAGTTGGGTTTGATGGACAATTCCCATCCTTACCCTTCTTATGACATCATTGCTTACGTCATTGTTTGTTCTCTTTCACCAGCTACATTGTTGGTGCTCTATGACCTAAGTGCTTACGTCACTATGCAATAATGTTGAGAGATGCTTAAGATGTGCTGTCCTCTTCTTTTATCATGTGACCGTCAGATGTATTGTCTTCTTCCTTCATCATGTGAGTTGATTCCGTTTCATTATTGCTTTCTTCAGATAACTCTGAGGCACATAGCTGGCACTTGTGATCTTCTCTGTCTTTTATCAAATAGCAGAGATTCCTCTTTATCCCTTCAGGGAGCTTTTCCAAAAGTTCAGATAAGTTGTAGAATGCTGATTCAAATTCTACCAAGAGTCTCATCTCTCTTTCTTCAATTTTATTTCTTTTACTGGACACAAGCAGAGTATTTCTACTTTTATAATTAATCCTTGTGTGAGATTCCTTCGTTATTTTTTGAGTTCTTTCAAAGACCCTTGCTAATGTGCTGGCTAGCCTTCCTTCATGACTGTAAATTGTTAAATCTTGAATTTGATCAATTGGTTGAAAATTTCCTGGGAAGACGGACATGAATATTACTTGGTGTGCTGGAACCAAGCATTCTTCTTCTTCATTAAAAATAGGTTGAGTGTTTGTAAATTTTAGGGATATATCCCTTGGATTTACATTGTCAATCATATTTTTAAATCTCTTTACTGCATCAACGAATCCTGCAGGAAACTCACTAATAATTTTTAGATCATTAAAAATTAAGATTGTATCAATTAATCCATACTGGAAAAACTGATAGGTGTCAGATGGGGAAGCATCTGGAAATATAACCAGCTTTGTTAGCTGTTCTTTGGCAACAGGATAATATCCCAAAATTGTCCTTTTTTCTTCAGTCCAATTCAGGACTATGTTAAGGGTTTCTCTGAGATTAGATCTACAGACCCTTTTCTTTTCCTTGATTTCAGCCCTTGTAGGAATGTTTCTTATTATCCCTGTTCTCTGGGTTTGAATTGGAGCTTTATCTGCTCTTTTTAGGGTTTGCTCTGGATGGAGAGCTTCATATTCTTTGAAGGATTTCTTTGCCTCTTCCAGTGTTAGGAACCCTCCTTTATGAATTATCTTTGACTGGTGTGTGAATGGTGCTGCTTTTTCCCAGGCATCATATACTCCTTTCATGGGGCCATTATAAATTACATAATATTTTTTATCTTACATAATATTTTTTATCTTGGGTGGATTTTTTAATGATTTCAGCAATTGTTTTATTTTCTGAAATTTTTTCTTCACCTGATTTGTCAACCATGCTTAGCTGGCTGAACTCTGATGTTTCTGCTTGTTGTGTTGATTTCATTGCTTCGATGGTCTTCTTGAGGGATTGGATCTGTGTCCTTATTTGCTGACAATGCTTGCATTTTTCGAGCTCTTGCTCATATTTTTGAATTTCTTGATCTAATGCGTTGTAGACGAACTCCATTCTCTTGTTAATGTATCTGCAATAACATTTTTGTCACCCTTAATATATTCAATTTTTATTGGATATTGTAACAAAAATAATTGCCATCTTACCAATCGTCCATGATTATAATCAACTTTTAAATTATATCGTATGAAACCTGTTAGGTAGCTTGAATCTGTCCTTAATGTAAATTCTCTTGGTAGTAAATCAATTTTCCATTTCTTAAGAGATTTAATTGCTGCTAGAGTTTCCTTTTCATGAGTGGTATATCTCTGTTCTGTTGGAGTAAAAGTTCCTGAAATATACCTGCAAAGTAATTCCTTTAGGGAATCTTTAGAATCTAATGATTCTTTTCCTTGTTCCAAACTTTTTATAGCTTTCTTAGCTTTTAGACATCCTAACCATGTTATGTCTGAAGCATCTGTTTCTACTATTAAGTAGTCATTTTCTTCTGGAATATAAAGTTCTGGAAGTTTTTCACATAATTCTTTAATCCTTTGAATTTGCATACTATCTTTTTCATCCCATTTTCATTCTTTTTTCGTACTTATTTTTGGAAATAAGCTTTTAGTGTATTCTGTTATATTCTTTAAAAATCCTTGATCAGAAATATAATTTATACATCCTAAAAATCTTTGTAATTGTTTTCTATCTTCTATTTTATTAGGAAATAAATTTACCTTTTCTAGGACATTTGGTTGAAGTTTTAGCTTTCCTTAAGTAGATAGAATTAATCCAAGAAACTCTATTTCTTGTTTTGCTATTCTTGCTTTCTTTTTGCTAAGAACTAATCCTTTTTCTTTACATCTTTCTAAAACTATTAGTAATTTTTGAAGATGATCTTCTCTATCCTGTTTTGTAAAAATTAGTATATCATCAATATACACTAAAACAAATTCATTTAACTCTTTTAGATTTTCTTCCATAAATCTTTGGTAAATACCTGGGGCTTGTTTTAATCCGAATGGTAATACATTCCATTCATAGAGTAACACACTTGTTGATTCTTTTGTTGGGCAAGTAAAAGCAGTTAATTTCTTTGTTTCTTCGTCTAAACGAAGCTGCCAATATCCTGATTTTGCATCAAGAGATGAAAACCAAGTTGCTCCTTTGATTTTTTCTAAAATAGAATCTTTTCTTGGAAGTTTATGAGCATCACCAATAGTTGCTTCATTCATCTTCTTATAGTTAATAACCATTCTTCGTTTTCCGCTTTTAATTTCATTATTGTTTTCGACATAAAAGGCTGGAGCCGCATGAGGACTTTTACTTAATCTTATAATTCCTTTTTCCAAAAGATCTCTACATTCTAATGAAAACTCTTCTCTATCTCTTGCGGAATAAGGAATTTTATTTGGAACATTTATCTCTTTTGTAGGATCTTTTAATTTAATACTTACTAATTCGTTATTTGTATTTTTAACATCTAAAGGATTTTCAGCACAAATTTCATCCAAAAGTTCTTCTATCTTTATTTTAAGACTATTTTTTGGGATATTTATCTGAAAGTATAAATTTAAATAACATGTCTCTAATATAGAAAATATTTTAAATTTTAAGATCTTATCTATAGTGGTAGTTGGTATTTTTATACGTTTTGATTTTTGATTTATTGAAGAATCGTGTGGTGCTTTTAAAACTATATATGTTAATTCTTGAATGAATGGATGATATAGCTTTAAAAAATTATTTCCTATGATAAAATCCATTCCAGAGTCTAACATATATATAGATGGAACAATGAACCTATAATTTTGAATAAAAATTTCAACCATCTCTGCTTTTTGGTTAATTTTATGTATTGATTTGTCAGCTATTCTAACTCTTAATGGTTTCTTTAATTTTTTCCAATCAAGTTTTATGTTTGAACTAGCAAAGCATTGCGTTGCTCCAGAATCTATGAAAGCATTTATAAACTTTTCTGTTATTTTTATAGTAATAAATGTAGCATTATTACTCAGTCTCTGAGTCTGTTTCCGAGACATATTCAAAAATATAGTCTAAGTTATCATCAGATTCTTCTAATGGTTCCATGAAACAGGACTTAGCAATTTCTATTTGTTTAGTAAGATCCTTTTTATCCTTCTTTTTCGGACATTCATTTGCATAGTGTCCTTCTTCTTGGTAATACCAACACTTACAATTTTCTTTTTTATTCGGGCAATAATCACTTTTTTGTCTTTTATTTTTATTGTTATTTCTTTTTCTAAAATACCTCTTTTTTCTCCAGTTTGGATAGTATTTTCTTTTTCTAAATTGATATTTTCTTTTTCTTTGAAAATTTTTATTAAGACCATATTTTTGAGGTATCTCTTCATTATCCTGACAGCAAATTCTAATTATATTTGCAAATCTTTTTTGAGTTGCTTCTTGCATACAACGTTCTTTTATTTCCTCTCTTATTGCAGAGGTTGCTCCACCAAAATTATTTTCAATTGTTCCTCTATTTATTTCTCTTATAAATCTTCCCATAATAAATTCATTAGTAGGATATGGAAGTTTTGTTATATACATACTAAGATAATGATTTTTATCTTCTTCTTTTAATTTGTAATAATGTATTCTATATTCACATATATAAGACTCCACATTACATAGGTCATATATCTGAATGTTAGCTAAATGATTTTTTGCTTCTTGATATTCTTTATTATAGACTTCTTGTTTATGATCTATAATATTTTTTCCAAAAAATTCTTTATATAGAATCATCATTATATATAATATCTTATCATAAGCTGTTGTTTTTGTTGCTAATTCTTCTATTATTTGGTTTTCTATTGATGTCATATAATCTCTTATAGCTCCTTTAGTATGAAACCCTATGTAATTCCAAATATCTCTTCCAGATAATTCATTAAGTTTTGGATTAGTAAAGGCTTCTAATAAGAAGGAATTCAACCAGTTTTCGAAAATTTCTTTTTCATTCTTTTTACAGTCTAAATCGAGCATTCTTTCTCCTTCCATTTTCTGGATTTTAGGAACGTATTTTGATGGTGTTTTTGTATATTTTGAATCTTTATTTATAAATCCTTTTTTAAAAGCATAATTATCAAAACCTGTTTCCCATTTAAATTGAGATTGATTATCCCTAGATGTTCCAGCTTCATTTTTTACTTGTATTGGAATTGCTGGTTCTTCGTCACTTGAATAATCTAGGATGTGTTATTCATTTTCTATATTTTCAGAATTCACTAATTCTTCTTCTATCTGAAATCTCTGTTCCATAATATTATTTTCTTGAGCCATTTTTAATTGTTTAAAAAGCATTGTAACTTCTTCTAATTTTTCTTCAATATTCATAATTTTAGTGGTGGTTTTACTTTTAAATCTGTTATGTTGATTATATTTTGAAAATTTTCTTCTTTGGAATTTTCTTTTTCCTTATTTCTTTGAAATTTTATAGATACGAATATTTCTTCAAGCATATCTACTATAGAATTTAATTGTGAGTTAAAAGTATGATAAAGATGTGGGGAATCATTTCCATGGTAACATTTCTTAGAAATTCCGTGTGAAAAATAAGTTTTTTCAGGTTTTTGAAGTCCTTCAATAAAACTTATAGTAAAATAAAGATTTTGAGAAAAATCATTTTGTATTGATTTTAAAAATTCGGTGTCATTACAGTTAACATTAGTTAAAATCATTAATTTTTGATCTATTAATTTTGATAACTTAATTATTTCTTCTCTTAAATCTTCTAATTTACTTTTTTCCATTAGGTGACGTTTTTCTTTGTGAAGAGTTACGGTTTTAAGTGAAAAGTGTGGCTTTAGAAAGTGTGGTTTAAGTAAACAAATCTTTAAATCTACCATATAATTTTCTTATATATATATATATATATATATATATCAAATTCTGATAAAATGATTTCTTTTGTATAATAACTAAGATGATATTATACATTTGTTCCTTGATAGTACAAACGTGCTGATATTAGTCCCATGTTGTCATCGTTATAATTAACATAGTATAAAGAAATATAAATTTTTTAAAAGAACACAAATCCATAAATATTAAATTTATTTTAAAACAAATCCCTTTTGTAAGTCAATATTTTTAGAACAGATAGTAACTAAACTTTACTGAGGTGCAAATATTTCTCCAACAGCATAGCAGAAAACAGCTTTCCCTGCCCTTCCTCCGCTATAAGTGCTTCAGTATCGGAAATCCCTTCCTTTCCAATCTTCCTCGATTTTCTCAATCCAAAACCAAAATGACCATCCTCTACCCCTAGTCTTCATTTTCCGTAACCCTCCCTCCATTTCTAGGGTTTCCGCCATGGCTGAGTGGCAGCCCCTCCTCCAATCCATCTTCGTCGGCCTCATTGTCTCTTTCCTCATCGCCAAGCTCATCTCCTCCGTCCTCGCCACCAAGCACGACACTCGCGCCTCCCCTCCCGAACCTCACACAACCGGTGCCGTTCCTGGACCTGGGCTTGGGACCACTTTCACAAGGTCCGATGCTGACGAGACCGAGTCCGTATCGGCTGAGCAGGGGAGCCCGACTCACAGTGGAGTGGGCAGCGACAGTGACGACGACGACGATTGGGAAGGCGTGGAGAGCACGGAACTCGATGAGGCGTTCAGTGCTGCGACCGCGTTTGTTGCGGCCGCGGCGGCGGATCAGCGATCTCAGAAGGTGTCGACGGATGTGCAGCTGCAGCTCTATGGGCTTTACAAGATTGCCACCGAAGGTCCCTGTAGTGTGCCGCAACCCTCAGCGCTGAAAATGACGGCTCGAGCGAAATGGTAGTGTGCTTTTTTCTTCTTTCTTGCCATTGCCGTTGATTTTTGGCTAGTAGCATTTTAGGCTTAATGTTTTCATTGGATGCTAAAAATTAATGGA
The DNA here is from genome assembly GCF_059453495.1 of Arachis ipaensis. Lineage (NCBI taxonomy): Eukaryota > Viridiplantae > Streptophyta > Magnoliopsida > Fabales > Fabaceae > Arachis > Arachis ipaensis. Next base: position 142,530,168 of record NC_142441.1, on the reverse strand, counting down.
AGTGTGCTTTTTTAAGTTTCTATTTATATATAGTAGCTCACTTATGGTGTTAGATGTAGAAAATTTGTGCTGGAAAATTAAGAATTCCGAGTTTTCCAAGTATTTATTGTATAAGAAATATATAAAAGCTTGGGGATCTTGTTAGTTAAACTCTTAATTATATGCCTTTTTGGGATTGTAGCTGATTCAATATGGTTCTTTTCTTTTTTGTTTTGTCATATTCTTCTTTTATTTTATTTGGCAACCATTTTTACAGGCAAGCATGGCAAAAATTGGGTGCTATGACTCCTGAAGATGCGATGCAGAAGTACATTGATATTGTTACAGAGCTATATCCCTCATGGCTTGATGGAGCTTCACTTTCGGTGATCTAATAAGATGTTTATCGTGTTATTTATTAGATGAATTGCTGTATCTTTTGTCAAAATGGAGAATGGTATATTTAAAATGAATGTGATCAGTCTCTAATTGTTGTTTCAATGACAGAGGGACAAAGGCAGTGATGGTGACAGTGGCGGCTCTGGTTCAGAGTCTAAGGGACCAATGGGACCAGTATTCAGCAGCTTCGTGTTTGAAGAGGACTCTGGTAGTGACTTGTAAGATTCTTAGAACTTTCAGTTGTATGAAAATTCAATTAATAGAGGTGGTCATGCTTTGTAAGTAGTTTTATATCCATCCATGCATATTGTTTCACATTACAGTTTTCCACTTGATATATCTTTTTTTTATATTAATGGGTTTAATTTCTTCTACTTTTCTGTTGACATTACAGGACCTTTTAGGGATTTATTTCATTACAGTTTTCCACTTGATATATCTTTTTTTTTATATTATTTCTCTTGTATTCCACATCTCTACCTTAATTAACTACTTTGAACTAGGATTGAGACTCAGACATAGTTATATGTGCTTACCTTGAAACTGTTCCACGTCAGGTTCTGTTTCGGATCCACTACTCATCTCTTGCAATGTTGAAGATAAGCAGTGTAAAACATTAACAGTTTTATGCACTTTCCAAATTCGTATACTACTTATTTCCATGTGGCATGAGGTGATTAGTGGGATTATAGAGAAGGGGACATAATTCGGGGACGAAGAATTTCCATCCTTGTTGACAATACTAGTATTTATCTGTCTACTTTCCCATTTGCCTTTCTTGTATGTCACCTACTCGCATTTTTATTTATGTTTGAAAGCATCAGCGATCCTCTCTATTCTAGTGAAGAAGTTTATGGGCTAATTTAAGTTTTACAAATAATTGTTGTTGAATCTTTCTGTGCTTCTATTTTATTGTATTCTAATATATCAAGAACCAATAACCAATATATCCTGTGAATTTTTGAGCAATTATAAAACTTAAAATGGGGAGCTTTATTCAAAAGGTATAGTTTGTATAAAGAACAGAAAATTGACAGATATTGTTTCCCTATTTTCTTTAGGAAAATGGACGCCATTCATGGATTTGCCAGAGAAGGGGATGCGGTTAATCTACTCAAGTGTGTTGAAAATGGTGTTTCAGTGAATGTCAAGGGTGAGTTATTCATAGCTATTTCCATTCCCCTTTTACTTATCAATCACAACTCACAAGTGTGCTGAAAATTGTGAAATGATGCTTGTCTGGTTGTTAAGTGGAATGAGGTTATCATAATGGCCTGTGCCAAGCATTAAGTACCATTGCTAATTACTTTTGGTAGCATTGCTTGGCAAGCATAGCTTGAGCTTGGCAGTTATGAACATTTTGTTGCTACATGTTCAATTTTTCATTTTAGTCTTTCATTTGTCCTTGTCTCACACTGTATTTTGCACATTTGAGTAACATGGATGATTCCCAGTTGTCTTTTGAAAATGGGGAGTTTTGATTCGTAATAAATGAAGTAGCTATAGTAAAATTGTATTTTTTTTGTCCTTCATAGTACATTCTCTCAACAAATTATTTTATGAAACAGGTTTTCAATTTTTTTTTTTGAAAATGGTAGTTGTGCTACAGCATTGGTCATCATCACATTATATCTGATATTAGTAGATAAATTGCTCTTCTAGATCGCCATTGATCTCCCGAAAAGATTCCTCTTTGGTATTACCAGGAATATTGTTTATGCTGTTTTATTGCCAGTGATTTAACCATCGGTTTCCTATAGTCATAAAGGATTTTTTTTTTTTCATTTTTCTGTGCTACAACACTATATCAAATCATTTAGTTTGCTATTATGCTTTCCCTTTCTCAATATTTGATTAATGAGAGTGATTGCAGACAGTGAAGGTCGGACACCATTACACTGGGCCGTGGATCGTGGCCACCTTAATGTCACAGAGCTACTTATTAGCAGGAATGCTGATATTAATGCCAAGGTATTTCATATATTGCAATTCAAAACATTCCAATTTAAGTACTTAACATATTTGAGCTAATCTATATGCTTTAGAGTTTTAGAGGAATGGAAACAGGATGGAAGCTAGCTTGAATGTTAAATTAAGTGTTATTCCTTATTGCAATAGTTGCTTAACTAACACTCAAAGTTTAGCATGTGCAGTAGAAGACCGTTCTATGCATTTTTACTTATTTCCCAATTGCTGAATTTGAAAATTTGCTTATATTGTCGTGTGTTATACTTTTATAAGGATAATGATGGACAAACACCACTGCATTACGCCGTTGTCTGTGAGCGGGAAGCAATAGCTGAGTATTTAGTGAAGCATAATGCAGACACAAACTTGAAAGACAACGATGGCAGTTCCTCACGTGACATATGTGAGTTTAACTGGCCTTGTATGCAGCGCATCTCGGAAGCAAATTGATTCCCAGCCTGTTTCAGAACTGCTTTTGGCTGTATATCTTGGCAAAACACAACCTTGGGAAAATCTATTCATACACAATGCACATACTATATAACTCAATTTTTCACTCCTTAGTCGTTGGGATAGCTACCATTTTCACTGTACTCCCCGGATATGCACCTACTAGGAAAATGGTTTAAATCAAGTATATTCTGAAGATTTCTAGTTTCCTTTGCTCAGCTCCAAATTTATGGTCCATTACATTTGAAATTTGATCACACAAGATGTATACAAGAAAGACTAGCATCGGTATACTTTTTTTGAAAGAGAGCATGCTTCAGGAAATAGGTAGTGAGAAGGGAGAGGTTTAAGAGATTTGAAGTGGAGGAGGAAATGAAGAGATTTATAGAGTATGGTTCAGGGAAATATGTATAACTCTAACTTTTATTCTTTTACCACTTTATAGGAGAGATATGTTTGAGGATTTTATTAATTTTTTATAGATCTATTCTCATTTATGATCCTCTTAAATGGAGTAATTATATTTAATTTAGTATATAGGAAATTTTGCAAATATATTTTGAATTCCTCATTTTCTTCCATACTGGTATAATATTATTATACTCACATATGAACTATGAAGTACATTTATAGAAAAGGATGTAAATTTTATTCTTCTTTTGCATGTTTTTTATTCACTAAATAGTATTTCTTTTATTTTAAAACTATTGGTTTGAGAAGTTTTCGTATTTATATATATTAGTAACTCAAATATATGGATAAACACAAATACGTGAGCTTCTCAAGCTTGTACAACAAAAGTTGTTAACCTAGCATTAGTGTTTTTCATTTCTGTTCTAGTTACCAAATGCGGCTTAAGAGGCTTCAGGAACATTTTGCTACCACCAACAGCTGTGAACACCACCCCAAGCGATATTGTCATTGTTTGTAGACATGGTTGCGTGCTTGCATGAGTTGCATCAAAGGTGTGTGGCATACTGTCTGTTTTTTTGGTGTCTCTGCATCCAAAATATCCAATTCTGCTATGGCTTCCATATCAATGCTGTAGTCTGTAGATAATGCTCTTATTGTTCCTACAAAAGAAAGAGTATATGTCTTTTACAAGTAATAAACATATGGCCAAAATGTAGTTTTGACGTATGATTTCCACTAAAAATATCTGCAGTCCAATTTGAGTAGAATACTTAAGTATACGAATAGAATACAAGTATTCGACTGAGCATGTCAAAATTAAAGTTCCCATTTACCTTTTTCTTTTGCTTATATGCGACGATACTGTTCCGAGAGGTACATGTATTTCTTCTTCCAGCAAAATATAGATCCAATAGTACCCGGAGCAGGTCTATTTATAATGGAGCATTCCAAAAGTCAAACGGTCCCATAGATTGTAGCTTTTACCATTGGTTTCTGAGTTGCATTCTTTTATCTCCCTCATTCCAATGATAAAATTCAAGTGATCACAAATTGAACCTTCTTTAAATACTCCAGTTTGCAAGATATTGAACCTACAAAAATATTGAACCCCGCCAGGAACCAATGAAGCTTAAAATAACCATGATTATTAAACGTGATTTATGACGATAATGAGCAACCCCAATGGCAGTGTTCCTCATTATATGAATGTCATAGACAGGAGTCATATTGGGCCAGAAAAGCCCAAAATTCCTTTCGCATGTTGGGCCGGGTTTCAAGTTCTCATCAAACAAAGCAAAAATATAAGTCTCAAAAGTCCGGTTAGGCATGAGAGGAGTTCCAACCCCGGAAGTGACATGACGTATGAGATTCCCATTGTACTCCGAAGCACTCATTGGATCCACACCAATTTGGGCCGGGTCTCCCTTAGTGGGCCAGCCCGTTTCACCGATCACAATCTCAACATCTTCGAATCCCAAAACCTTCATGGCAGAATAAACAGAATCAAGTTGTGCATCCAACATGTTGGTGTAACGTAGATGAGTGACGTCATCAACCATGCCAGAATTGGGTAAGAAAAGTGCATAATCAAGGGTATCAACGGAAAATCCAAAGAATGGGTAAGGGTTAACCATGAATGGTGAATTCGAATCTCTAAGAAAACTAAGCATTGGTTTAATCACATGAGTATCATAGCCTTGCCTAAATCTCGCACCGGAAGGTGTAGTTGAATTTACCAAAATGCCCAGAGAGTGTGGTGTGGTAACTTTTATGTGGCTATCTATTGAGAGCTCAACAAGTGCCACGTGGAGTGTTTGCATTGCAGGGACTAAGTTGCTAATTAAAAGTTTGTTGGCAGTGGACAACACTTCGTTGCCAACGAGAATTCTAACTAATTTAGTTGAAGGGATGAACGGTTGGACGTTGGTTTGGACCCATTCACGTGCAACGGTTAAGTTAGTTACACGTGGGATTTGGTTGTTAGGGACGGTTATTGTGACCTCGATTCTTGTGTCCTTAAAAGCGCGTAGGAGTTCGGGGTTGGCATCGAAGAGTCTCACCCGGTTAATGATGGTGGATTTTGAGAGGAATTTTGCTACTTCAGCTGGTGGAGGAAGGTTATCTGCTATTGTGCCATAATTAACACCAATTCCTTGCACCTCTGTAATTTATACATAAATTTATTTAGCTTAAATTTATCTCATGCTAGTGTGTCTTGATAGTTGATAATTTGATAACAATTTTCAATTTTTAGGATATGTAAAAATAATCAAAACATTAGAGACAAATAAAAACAGTGTTTTATATCTTGTCTTTATCTTTTATTTCCATATTTTCTCACCTTTACCTAACATATTTCTAAAAAAGAAAACTCGTTTAACTATGCATTAGAAATTTAGAATATCAAATACAATGTCACAATTTTTGGATATAAGTATAATCTCTAGGATGTGGTGCAAAAGGTGCGGTAGAATGGAGAATTTGCATAGTAAGCATACCTTGGATGAAAACTAATGCAAGGAGTAGCAAAGTTGCGTGTAATGTTGAATCCAAGGATATAAGAGGCGTTTTCTTCTCCATAGCTACATACACTGTTTGGATGTTGATAAAAAAGGTGGTTACATTGGTGAAATGAGTGAAGTTGTTTATGAAGAAGTAACCTTGATGCTTTGCTTTCTGATAAGGCGAGTTCAATTCCTGCCATGGTTTCTGTGATGCATGACAACTTTTTCTCTTCAGAATTGGGATTGCGTAAGTTACTAGTTGAATACGCTATTGCATCTTCCCTTTTCTTCTTTGAATCTTCCCCTTTTTGAATTGTAAAATAATAATGTTCTACCCACTAGAATTGATGCCAGCAATTTGATTCTTCTGTCTCATTGTGAAGACTCTTTAGATAAACAATTCATAAACAAAAATACTAACTGCACACTAAAATTCAGTTATCGATCAAATTAATTATTGTTTAACCTATTTTTAATGTATAATTTATATTTTAACATGTATAATAACTAATTTAGTAATTGATTTTTGAGTAAAATGACAAATAAACCTCAGAATTTGTGAGGATTTACATTTTGGACAGATTAGTTGTTAAAGAAAAAAAAATAATAATAAAATCATCTAAAATAATAAATTTAGATAAATTAATTCAAATTAAGATCTTCTATTTTAATTATAGAGACTAATGTAAAGATAGTATATCCACATTTGATATCATAAAAAATGTTATTGGTATTTTTTTTTAAAGAACTAATATGTCTAAAATAGTGTAAATTTTTAAAATTTATTTGTCATTTTATTTTTAATTTTTTATATACATATAGAATAAATAATTTATAAAATTCTTATAAATTGCTTAATTAATCTCTCTCTCTATATATATATATATGGTGAATTCTACCTTACCCCCTCTAAAATAACATGTAAGTTACCCTTCATGATGTATCACACTTTAATTGGTTATTATCTTAACTATAGTTGGGTTATTTTGTAATTTATTATTTGAGATGGGTAATTGTATAATTTCTTAAAATATTAAAATTCTACCCGCCTTTCACGCAATCTCTTTCTACAGTGCATCATTCATTGACGAGTCGTTGAATTCCCATGGCTTGTAACTTCTTCGTTCTTCCCCAGTATAGTCAGCACCGACTTCATTGCTATCTCATGTCCTCTCACTCAATCTCTCTTTTTTTTTTTTTTTTTTTTTGCCATGGATCACTCTTTACCAATATAATTAATGGTTAGTTTGGTTATTAAATTTTTTTCATTAAAAATAATATATGAAATATATATTCATATGTAAAATATAATATAATATAATATAATAAATTTATTCAGAGTACTTAAAAGTATAATTAAAATCAGAAATATACAAATATAATAATAAAATTTGTACTTTAAACAAGTAAACATATCTTTTATCATACATAAATTATTTAAAAAAAATATAAATTATTAAAATTAATAACATAAATTTAAAATGATAAAATTCAATTTTCTTACAAGTAATTTTTATAGTATTTTTATTCTTTTAATTTTTAATTTATTAATATTTTATTATTTAATTAATGATTAAACAAATTATTTTCATGAGAAATATTTTTTGTATAATCTTAAAGAAGAGACCAATATACCAATTTAAAAATTAATGTAAAAATGATATTTTAAATAAAAAATAGTTAATATTAAAATTTTTAAATACAAAAACAAATTATATAGATATTCAGGATATAAATATGAAATACATGTTTAAAATAAATAAAGGAGAAAAAAATAATTATTTATTTTTTATGAGTACTCCCATTTTATCTGTTTTATTTATTTAAGCATATATTTTATATTTATCTTTTAAATATTTATACAAATTATTTTTGTATTTAAAATTTTAATATTAAATATTTTTTATTTAAAATTTTATTTTTACTTTATTTTTTAAACTACTATATTGGTCTCTTCTATAAGATAATACAAAAAATAATTTTTTATAAAAATAATTTGTTTAATCATTAATTAAATAATAAAGTACTAATAAATTGTAAATTAAAAGAATAAAAATATTATAAAAAATACGGTAAAAAAGTTAGATTTTATTATTTTAAATTTGTATTATTAATTTTAATAATATATTTATTTTTTAAATAATTTATGTATGATAAAAAATATGTTTACTTGTTTAGAGTACAAATTTTATTATTATATTTATATATTCATGATTTTAATTATACTTTTAAGTATTTTAAATAGATTTATTTTATTATATTATATTTTAAATATGAATATATATTCCATCTTGTAATTAAATAAAGATATATTTTTTTAATGAAAAAATTTAATAACTGAACTAACCATTAATAATGTTGATGTTGGTAAGGAGTGATTTATGGCAAAAAAAAAAAAAAAAAAAAAAAAAAAGGATTGAGTGAGAGGACAAGAGATAGCAATGAAGTCGGCGCTGGCTATACTGGGAAGAACAGGGACGTTACGAGCCATGGGAATTCAACGACCCATTAAGAAATGATGCAATGTAGAAAGAGATTGCGTGAGAACGTGCTTCAATTAACGGGGGAAGAATTTTAATATTTTAAGAAATTATATAATTACCCATCTCAAATAATAAATTACAAAATAACCCAACTATAGTTAAGTAATGACCAATTAAAATGTGACACATCATAAAGGGTAACTTACATGTTATTTTAGAGGGGTTGGATAGAATTCACCTATATATATTCGTTTGCCATTATTGAGTATAAAAAAGTATATACAAAATGTGCCATATTGCTGGAAAATTTTAACTGTCATGAAACGACAGTTAGTATTGGGATCTGATGAAATATATATATAACATAAAGTCATATGCTTCATCTGAGTTTTTATTATAATAATAATTAAGAGATGAGTAACCAAAGTACTTAAAGAAGACGTTTGCTTTAGTTGGATAGAGAGGGGAATAATCTTTTCTTACATTGCTGGATGGACAAGGTATTGTCACGTTGTAGAATGACACTCTTAACAAGCAATGCTTCTATCAAATAAATAATAATAAAGAGATAATCATTTTATTGTGCTTAATTAATAATCTCTTCATAAGAAACTGAACCACTTTCCTTCCTTCTCTTCTCTCCAAGCAAAAGACAAAATTTTAAATTTGTATTATCATTCAAGAAATTATTCTATATAACATCAGATTAGATCGAATTTTTGGTTCTTTATTATGATGAATCTTCTACTATGTCTATTTCAAAACAATGATACCTCGTACAAAATAAATCAGATTATGCTTTTGGAGAAGAGGTAGAAAGAAGCTGTGTTTTCTAGAAAAATATTGAATTTATATATATATATATATATATATATATATATATATATATATATATATATACTCTCTATTTTAAAATAAATCTACTTTAATTTAGATAAATCGATGTAGTTAAAAAAATTAATATAACTTAATACAATGTATATCTCTGAATACATTAAATTTTGAATATATGATCCAAAATTATTATTTAGTCATCAGTGGAAAAAGGTTTAGGAACTTACCGGATATTTAGAAAAAGGAATATATGTAGTACTCTAGGGTTTCATTCCTATGATTGCACATTCTCATCGATCTACAAAGCATTTTTCATTTCTATGTGAAAGGTGAAATTATAAAATTTCTTTCCATGAAAATATTTCCAATAATAAATTTAAAATATCTATTTTGTCCCTCTATATAAGTAAATATTAATGTGCTAAGTAAAAAATAAAAAGTACAACATTTATTGAAAATTAACTTGATATTAAAAAAAAGAAAATAAAAAAATATGAAATTTTATGAATTTTAAATCTTAAATTCTGAATTATTAATATAAAATAAAATAAATAAAAAAATTAAAATGTATTTAATTTAAGTAACAAATAGTATAACGCGAGCATTTAAAAAGAGGCAATAAATAGTGTTTAAAGATGAATTTTTTGTGTATAAACTAAAATTATTTGGCCCAACCCTTAACCTTATGATGTGTCACAACTCACAAGTCAGAACCACCACTTATCCCCACTTTTTTAACATTGCTTACTCAAATGAGCATCTCAACCTGATTAAGGGGATATACGTGCATACATGCGAACTGCAACTATATGGTTGGAATACTCATTTGAGCAAGAAATGTTCAAAACTGGGACTCTCTCTCTCACTTCAACAAGTTATATGCTATAAGCAAATGAAAAAACAATTGCCCTTACATTGGTTCTAACTTCTAAGTAAGTGCAAAGAAATATATGTAGAGACATTAAATAATAATGATGAACAATGTATGATGTATTATTATTATTTGAGGTGGTTGAGAATTGAACCGATTGCACGGTGGAGTAGTTGACCTTTTGATAGTCAGTTAATGAGTGTAAATGAAAAGGACTTGTAGTTATTACTTTATTTTTTTAGGTTTTCATAGAATGGCAGGTAAATGACAGTTAAGCTCAACAACCACAATAGTTCTGTGAAATGCTAACTAGGCATGTTTATTTACTACTGAATATACTAATTAATTAATAACATGTTACGGTCTAAGTATCTCCAATTGAACATAAAATATAGATATTATCGACCCAAACGCACCTACTTACCCCTTTGGAGACATAACACTCCGTTTGTTTGATATGTGTATCAGGACAAGACATAGACGCAGTAGTAAGATGTATTTATTGTTTAGTTTGTGAGACATAAAAATAAGGATATGTTTATACATAAATATACACAAAATATAGGGTAATTTACTTGAATAAAATGATTGAGAGAAATCTTTACTTAAATGTAATAATTACAATTCCTTTATTTGTGTGTCTTGTTTCATTATTATGTAAACCGTGGTAAGTTACCACGTTTTAAAATTTACACATAAACAATGGCAAGTAAACACGGTTTATGAATATAGCTAGATGCGCGTAAACCGTGGGAAGTAACCACGGTTTATGAGGAGAGAACTTTGATCATAAACGTGGTAAGTCATAGTGGTTTCCTAATCAGACGTTTTGTGAACATAAAACATTGTTACTTGCCACGGTTTATGAAGGGATATTTAAATGCAAAAACCTTTGTTTTTTGCCACGGTTTATGAAGAGAAAAATTTTATATATATGAGTGAGAACCAAGCTGTTGAAGAAGAGCATTTTTACAATGGCAAGTGAGGAAGAGAGTTTTCTTGTGTTAGTACATTGCTCTGGTAAAATTCAAAGAAGCAAAAAATACGGTGTGAAGTTCACTGACAGAGAACCGTTGAGTATATTTATCAGTTCATCAAGTACTTTGTCAGATGTAAAGAACAACATCTTGCAGAAGCGTGGGGTATTAGGGAGCAAGTGGGTGAAGAAGCTATTCTATAAGATTTCCATCGCAGTTGTGTCGACCGGTGTTAAGTATGAGACGTTTGTGATAGCGGCCGATAAAGATATTCGGGTTCTGTTTCATTGTGTTAGGAGTTTTCCAGAGGTCAGAATACACGAGCTGTATGCGAAGTTGGAGTTTGGTGTCGATAGTTCTGGGGCATCAGCTCCGGTTCATAGCTCGACTGCCATGGGCGGTGCGTCTAGTTCGATGCCTGCGGCCGCACCAACTGTTCCGCAGGTTGCATCACCTTCCTTTGCGGCTGATTTAGATCGTACGGAAGCAGTTGCTTTTGTACCGTTCGAGAATCGTGGGGTCCGGCAATAGACATATGAGGTGGATACTGGTCCTGGCATTATTCACGATGTTCAAGGGTTCGGGGAACCTGATCGAGTTGAGAATGCAATGCGGGACGATGACTCAGACCAGGAGCTTGTAGATATAATTGGGGACAGCGATGATGGCACAGGTGCCAATCCACATACACAGCATGGCCCTTCAAGTTCTGGCACACAGCAATACCCGCCGCACTTCTCCACTTTAAACTTGGAGGCTTTGGGGCAACAGGCAGACGGAGGTACAACTATTGAGGGTTCTTCTACAGAATTTCAGACTGGACAATCATTTCATAATAAAGATGAAGCTGTTTTAAGTGTGAAGGACTATAGCATCCGTCGAGGTGTTGAGTACAGAGTCTTAGAGTCGGATCATCTGAAGTATCATGGAAAATGCAAGGAGTTCGGCAAGGGTTGTAGTTGGTTGATTCGCATATCGCTTCATGCACGAAAGGGTACTTGGGAGGTTAGGAGGTACAATGGTCCCCACACTTGCTTGGCCACCTCTATTTTCAGTGATCACCGGAAGCTTGATTACCACGTTATTTGTGCGAGGATTTATCCGTTGGTTAGGACGGATGCTGCGGTAACGGTAAAGGTCTTGCAAGAAGCAACGGAAGCCGATTATGGATTCAAGCCTAGTTACAGGAAGGTTTGGATGGCAAAACAGAAGACAATAGCACAAATATACGGAGATTGGGAAGAGTCGTATGTCGAGTTTCCACGTTGGATGCTAGGGGTCCAGTCCACCATGGCCGGGACAGTTACAGTGTTAAGACTTCTCCTGTTAGACTTGGAGATCAGGTCGATGAGTCTACACTGTACTTTCATCGTCTTTTCTGGACGTTTCCATCCTGCATTGAGGCCTTCCGACATTGCAAGCCCCTCGTGAGCATTGACGGTACCCACTTGTATGGCAAATATGGAGGCACGTTGCTGTTGGCAATAGCGCAGGATGGGAACTCGAACATCCTCCCAATAGCGTTCGCCCTTGTCGAGGGAGAAAATGCGGAGTCATGGTTCTTTTTCTTGTCCAACCTAGGAGAGCATGTGACGCAGCAGGAGGGTATTCTTGTTATCTCCGACAGGCATAATGGCATCAAGGCTGCCCTTGAGGCCCCCGATGGTGGTTGGCTGCCTCCACGTGCTTTTCGAGCATTCTGTATTCATCATGTGGCGGCGAATTTTAGCCTAAGCTTCAAAGGTAAAGACGCAAGGAGGATGTTGGTGAATGCTGCCTATGCAAAGATCGAAGCAGAGTTTTATTACTGGTTTGACATTATGCGGACTGAGAATCCAGCCATGTGTGATTGGGCCAATCGGATGGAATATGACAAGTGGACCCAACATCAGGATAGCGGGAGACGGTTTGGGCACATGACAACCAATATTAGTGAATGTGTGAATTATGTCTTAAAGGGAACTCGGAACCTCCCGGTAACTTCATTGGTTAAGTCAACATACGGGAGGCTTGCTGAGCTATTCGTGGTTCGCGGACAGATGGCAGAGGCACAGCTGGGGACTGGGCATGAATTTTGTCAGGCGTTGGTGAAAGCAATAGAGCGGAACATGAGAGACTCTAGGTGCTTCACCGCCACGTTATACGACAGGCACCAATCAGAGTATACAGTGGCTGAGACGACACCCACTAGAAACTTTTCGTTTGGTAGCTATCGAGTTTCTCTTAAGGACCACACATGCGACTGTGGGTACTTTCAGGCTTTGCATTACCCATGTTGTCATGCCATTGTATGTTGTGCTCACTCGCGTCTGAATTGGACCTCAAATGTTCATGAGGTGTATCGTATGAGAGACGTGTTCAACGTGTACAAGCAAGGGTTTGTTCCGATCCGCCTATCCCAGAAGGCCTCTGGCCGCCATATGCTAGTCCGACTGTCATTCCCGATTCTAACATGAGGCATGCAAGAGATGGACGTCCAAGGGCAACCAGGATCCGCGGTAGCATGATCAGACTGCTGAAAAGGAATTGCAATTATTGCATTTGAGTAAAGATTTCTCCCTTTCATTTTATTCAAGTAAATTGCCCCAAAATATATGTATTTTATGTCTTAATAAAATAATAAGAAATAATGAATACGGATCTACATTATTTTTTTTGGATTATTTTAATGTCATATCTATTATATTCAAATACCATATATAAATAATACAAATATTTTATGTCTATGTCTCAATTATTTATGTCTCAATGCAAGCACGGACCTAAATGTATTAGGCACTTGTCCCAGTTTCATTTTAAATTTTTTTTAAAATATACATATATAATCTGTCTCCATTTTAAATTTTAAATGATTCCACTACAAATAAATTAAGTTCAATTATTTAAAGTTTCAAATCCACTTTATCTTTCTATTATTTTGAGCTTTTGACTATTAGTTAACCTAATCAAATTTAGTCTTTTTTCATTCTTAAATCTCAGTCGTCACCACTCCTTTATTCTTTTAAACCCTCTTCTTAGTTTCATATTTTTAACCTTCTTTTTTTATTTATTTTTTAGTGGTTATCTTCTTTTCGTTAAAAGGTAAATTTTAAATATTTTATTTTTTTTATATAACTTTCTATAACTCTATGTATCTTTCAATTTTATTGTTTCTCTTTTTGATATTTTTAATTACAAATTTTAATTTAAACAATTATAGTTTAGATATTAATCTAATTTTTTACTCCCTTCATAAATTTATATATTTTATTTTATTCTCAATTTAGTAATCTTTATTATTTATTTGTTTATCTTTCGTTTTATTTTATTATATGTAATTATGTTGCATATAAATTTCTAAAGTCAATTGATCAATTTACTAATTTAGAATATATATTTTTTATTTTTAAAAATAATAATAAAATATTTTAAAAAACATTTTTTATCTTATTTTATTATATGTAATTTTTTAGTTTTTTTTCATTCGAATAATTAATATGCACTTTTATTTTTTAAAATTTAAATTAATATATCTTTTAATAATAATATATATTATTTTCGCCCTTTAACATAAATCTTCTAAGTCCGTCCCTGTCTCAATCTATATATCTTAATACATACATAAACCAAACAGAGTCTAAATGAGTCGCGAGATATATGAACTAGATATCAAATTCGGCTAGAATTGGGTACAAATTAAATCTCTTTCAAATCTATGACGGTTACCATATAAATGTTAGGTGATATATCCATCTCTAAGATAGGCTATTTTTTCTCCTCTTAATCTTTATACCTCTTGAACATTTCGTTAATTTTATTGTTGGTCTTCTGTAGATACCATGCATCCTCCATCCCACTCATGAATTGCGACTGATTGGAAGCCTCCATCCCCTTATAGTATAGTAGATTTTTTGAGAAATTGATGCTAGGAATATAGTTGAAAAAATGGTTCTTTTCAAGATGGAAAGTGAGAAAGTGGTCTAAGTGGTCGATGATTGTCAGAATCTCGCCAAAACAATTTTTGTTGTAAGACAGATCGAGATGATAGAGCTAGAAGATGAATAAAGAAAGATGCTATAAAGGTGGAGGCAGATCCAACGATAACTGAGCTTGAGATTGAAGATAGTTTTAGAATTTATGTATTATTCATGTATAGGAAAATATATTATGAACCAAATACATTAGTAATTTTTTTGGCAATATAAAAGATAATTTTAAAAAACTTTTAATGTTAAACAAACTAACACTTATGATACTTGAGAATAATAATCTAGGATATAACTCCCATAGATGTATTTAAAAAAAATGTAGTTTCAAGTAATAAAATAAATTATCTTATAAGATGTGTGTATATAATTGTTCATACTCTATCCCAACGCTAAAACCCAGGTCTAAATAAAAGGTCCAATCCAAAGATTAGCTTTCACTCAGCGACCTCCTCACAAGAAGTCGGAACCAACATTGACTTGCTCTAAGGAAGTCGGGATCAAATATTAGCTGGCAAATAACCCTTATTCAAATAAGTAACTGCCTCTAAAATCTTTCAACCCACTTCCAGGGGCCGTATCTCAACCTCCTTAAGATAAAAGGACGGTTATCCACCTAAAAAGATGGAACTACTCCAACGATGGTTATTGGTTCACCACTATAAATACACTGACACCCCTCAGGTATCTCTAAGTTCCAATACTCTATAAACCTGTAAAGCCATTTGCTGACTTAGGCCTCGAAGTGTCCTTGCAGGTACCACCTCCCTCTCCTTCATACACACAAGTCGGACGGCGGCTCCCTGACGTGAACTTACTCGGAGACCTCTTCCTTCAGACGATTGGGCCAACCTTACAAGTCCAGTCCATTAATCTCTGGTTACCTAACGTAACATTGGCGCCGTTGCCGGGGACCCGAGAGATCAACCAGTAATGGCAGACGAATTTAATGAGAATGGAAACACAGCTTCTGATTCTGAGTAAGAGAATCAGGACGTTGGCAATAACGAAAGAACAATAGACATCCACCAAGGGGTAATCAACCAGAACAAAGAAGGCCCTTCAGGGGTAAAAGACCCAAAGGGAAACCCCTCTGAGGGACATTGATCAGGAAAGGAAGGGCTGCCCCATGCGACCGACTTCATGGGTTTGTTCTATGGCCACCAGGGGCGTCTGGAGCAGTTGGAGCAAGAGCTGGAACGATAGCGGAAGGCTGAGAGAAATTTGAGGAGCGAGATTGAGTGGCGAAAAGAGCTTGAGGAAAAGCTCCTAAGACTAGAGTCTGCCCTCAAAGGTCGAAACACTCGCAGTGACCGAGAAGACTCTCCCCTGGGAGGAGAAGATCCGTTTAGTGAGAACATAATAAGGGCAAAAGTACCAAGGAACTTTAAAAGCCCTGATATGGACCTCTATGACGGAATCACGGACCCAAAGCATCATTTAAGAAATTTTAAAGTCGGATGTACCTAGCTGACGCTTCTGATGCTACTCGCTGCAAGGCTTTCCCGACAACCCTAACTAAAGCAGCGATGAAGTGGTTCGATAGTCTCCCTCCGAGGTCAGTCAATAGTTTCGACGACCTCTCGCGGAAGTTCCTCATGCGATTCTCGATTCAAAAGGATAAAGTAAAGTACGCACCGAGCCTCCTGAGAGTAAAACAGGAGGTTGGAGAACCTTTAAGGGACTACATGAAAAGGTTCAACAAAGCATGCTTGGAGATTCAAGACCTACCCATGGAGGCAGTGATTATGGGACTAGTAAATGGACTCCGAGAAGGTCCCTTCTCTCAGTCCATCTCGAAAAGGCACCCGACCTCCCTGAGTGATGTACAAGAGAGAGCTGAGAAGTACATCAACATGGAAGAAAATGCCAGGCTTCGAGAGCCAAGCTGGCGACCTGGGCACTCTCACTCATTAAAAGAGAAAGAGAGGGGCCCAAGAAAAAAGAGGAAGTCGGCCTTGAAAGTCCTAGGAGATATCACTCCTATACTCCTCTACGAGTTTCCTTAGTTGATGTATACAGGAAAATTTGTCATACTGAAAGACTACCACCTCCTAGGCCCATCAAAAATAAAAAGGGGGGAGTCGTGGCGACTACTGTGAGTACCATAAGCTATATGGTCACTCAACAAATGATTGTTACGACCTCAAAAATGTGATAGAAAAGCTGGCAAGAGAAGGTCGGCTGGACAGATATCTTATGGAAATGTCGGACCATCATGGCAAAAGGAAGTGAGATGATAAGGACCGAAGAGACCCACCACCACAAACCCCAGAAAGACATGTACACATGATCTCAGGAGGGTTTGCTGGAGGTGGCCTCACAAAGTCATCTCGAAAAAGATACCTAAAAGAAGTCTACCAGGTCGGGGTGAAGCTCCCGGCTTTCCAACCATCTCCTTCACTAAAGAAGACGGGCAAGGAATCATTCCTGGACACAACGATCCAGTGGTGATAACCATGATTCTTGCAAATGCTCATCTTCACAGAACCCTGGTGGATCAGGGAAGCTCAGCCGATATCTTGTTCAAACTGGCATTTGATAAGCTGGGGCTGGACAAAAAAGAGTTAAGGGCTTACCCCGATACTCTGTATGGGCTGGGAGATACACCAATAAAGCCACTAGGATTCATACCCCTACACACAACTTTTGGAAAATGGGTGAAATCCAAAACTCTGAGTATCGACTTCATAGTCGTCGATGTGAGTTCAGCCTATAATGCCCTAATAGGCAGAACTACCCTAAATCGGCTCGAAGTAATGGTGTCCACCCCCCATCTTTGCATGAAATTCCCAACTTCAGAGGGAATTGCAACCATTAGGGGAGACCAGAAATTGGCAAGAAAATGCTACAACGAAAGCCTGAACCTGAGAGAAAAGGCAAGGAGGTTCACATCATTGAGTTCGGAGGAGTCAGAGCTAAGGAAGAGCTGTGACCACAACCGGGGGGAAAGACTGAAGAGGTACAGGTCGGAAAAGAGAAAGGAAAAAACACCAACATATGAGCAAACCTGAAAGAAGATTTGAAGCAGAAGTTCATAAGGCTCCTACAAGAGAATTCCGATCTCTTCACCTAGAAGGCCTCCGACATGCCCGGGATAAACCCCGAGCTTATGACGCACAGCTTTTAGTGTACCCCGGATCACGACATGTTCAACAAAAAAGACGGAAGCTTAGACTTGAACGGGCCCAAGTGGTGGAAGAGCAAGTACAAGCCCTCCTAGAAGCCAGCTTCATCAAAGAGGTTAAATATCTGGCGTGGCTGGCAAATGTGGTGCTGGTCAAAAAGCAAAACGGCAAGTGGAGGATGTGCGCCGATTACACCGACCTGAATAAATGTGTCCTAAAGACCCATATCCACTTCCAAACATTGATACCTTAGCAGGCTCCAGCTCGGGGTATCAATAATTGTCGTTTATGGATGTGTACTCGGGGTATAATTTAAATTTCGATGTACAAACTGGATCAAGAAAAAACATCTTTCATCACCCCAAGAGCAAACTATTACTATGTGGTCATGCCTTTTGGGTTAAAAAATGCAGGAGCCACATATCAAAGGCTGATGAATAAGGTGTTTGCACCTCACCTTGGGAGTTTAATAGAAGTCTATGTAGATGACATGTTAGTAAAAACCAAGGATGAGACCAACCTCTTAACTGACCTCTCGCAAGTCTTCAACACCATTAGGATGCATGGGATGAGATTGAATCCTGCAAAATGTACCTTCGCAGTGGAAGCAGAAAAATTTCTAGGATTTATGCTTACACAAATGGGGATTGAAGCCAACCCTGACAAGTGCAAAGCAGTCCTAAAAATGAAAAGCCCGACTTGCTTAAGGGAGGTCCAACAGTTAAATAGCCGACTTGCTGCCCTTTCTAGGTTCTTGGCGGGATCAGCATTAAGATCCCTACCACTCTTCTCTCTACTAAGAAAAGGATGCCAGTTCGAATGGACTTCTGAGTGCGAAGAAGCATTCCAGGAATTCAAAAGGCTTTTAAGCCAACCTCCCATTCTGACCCGACCTAAAGTTGGGGAAGAACTCGTCCTGTATTTATCCGTAGCCGACAAAGCTGTAGCATCAGCTCTAATACGGGAAGACGAGGTCGGACAACATCCTGTATACTTCACCAGCAAAGTTCTACAAGGCCCTGAGTTAAGGTATCAAAAACTCGAGAAGTCTGTATATGCCTTAATAGTAGCCTCTCGGAGGTTACGACCTTATTTCTAAGCTCACACAATAAGAGTTTGAACGAACCAACCCATGAAGCAAATCCTTCAGAAAACGGATATTGCGGGAAAAATGGTTCAATAGGCCCTAGAGCTATCCGAGTTCGACCTTAAATATGAAACTAGGACGGCAATCAAAGTCCAAGGCCTCACCGACTTCGTGACAGAATATGCAGGAGATCAAGAGGAAGCCTCCACTACATGGGAGCTATACGTAGATGGATCCTCCAAAAAGTCGGAAGCGGTGCGGGCATAATATTAATCAACCAAGAGGAAACTCAAATAGAAGTATTCCTCAAATTTGAATTTCCAGCTTCTAACAATCAGGCAGAATATGAAGCTTTGATTGCAGGATTAAAGCTGGCAGAAGAAGTCGGTGCGACCAAAGTAGTCATCTTCAGCGACTCTCAGGTGGTGACCTCCCAAATAAATGGAGAGTATCAGGCTAAAGACCCCAACATGAAGAGGTACTTAGACAAAACCTTGGAGTATCTTGGACGATTTGCTGAGATCGAGGTCAAACACATAACTCATAATCTCAACAGCAGAGCAGACGCCCTCTCCAAGCTTGCTAGTACCAAGCCAGGAGGGAATAATAGAAGCCTGATCCAAGAAACTCTCTAAGAACCCTCAGTTACAAAAACAGAGGGAAGACAGGACGTCCTTGAAGTATCCAGATTGGACCTCGGATGGATGAACCCACTAATCGAATATATGAAATTCGACATCCTGCCCAAAGAGGAAAAAAAGGCCAAGAAAATACGGAGGGAAGCGCAAAATTACACTCTGGTAAAAAATATCCTTTATAAAAGAGGGATATCTACACCATTGTTAAAGTGTGTCCCGACCTCAAGGACAACTGAAGTCTTAGAAGAGGTCCATAATGGTATCTGCGAAAATTATCTCGGAGCGTGGCTCAAGAATCAAAAGTAAAATCCAAGGCAATTTAGACGAAGCACAGCCTGCCCAGATAAAAGGTTTTTCCAAAAACAAAGAAATCAAAAAGGGTTTTTTTCCATAAAAAAGCCTAACAAAGAAAATTTTGTAGAAAGCATGCACACGACAATTAATCTTAAACCCCTTACCCGAAAAAGGGGGGACAAGAATTAAAGCATTTTTTGTTTACGGCCATAAAAGGCCAAGAAAAGCCAAGAGTAACCACCACAGAAACAATAAAAAGATAAAAATTGTTCAAAGGGGCCCACAAGCCGGCCCCCAAATAGCTCAAATAAAGTAGAATAAAAAAATCAAGGGTCACCAGAAGGGAGAGAGGTCGGATCAGCGGCAAGGGAGGACGGAGCAGTCTCCTCAGCGGCAGGAGTCGGAACACCTGAAGACGTCAGCTGAGATCCTTCTCGTTGATCCTCACGAGGAGAGGACTCTTCAAGTCGTTGCCTACGAGTCTTCAGCTCAGAATCCGTCTCAGGTCGGGGAGGAGAAACGATAGCCCCATTCACAACGATCTTATCAGAATCAAGAGGAGAAAGGTCCAGGCCAGGAGCAATAACTCCGACCTATTCCTTAAATATCCTCCGGGCCTCCTCCGAACTCTCAGCCACGGAGTCCTCTAGATCCTGATAAGCCACCCGACCTTTCTCCAACTCCTGCTGAAGATCAATGTTGTCGGTGAAGACCCTGACGTAATTCTGCTCCGCCTTCTTCTTCAGGCCTTCTGCCATGGCACATTGGGCCATCAACTTCTTCTCCTTCTCCTGAAGTCGAGACCTCTCCTCCTTCAAGCCAGCAACTTCCTCCATAAGCCTCTTCTCTTCTTCTTGATAAAGGAAAATTTTCCCCTCCAGCTCTTCAACTTTTTGGGTAGAACCCAAAGAGCTAAGGGGAGTATTCTCAAAAATATCAAGTTTCGTGTATACACCAGCAGCCTGAACACTCCCCTGAACCAGGATATTAAGATGGTTTCGAATGGAAGCATCATCCATATTAATATGAGTATGGGTAAAGATGTGATTTCGAACGAATTGGGGACCATCAAAATCCCTAGAAGAAGCGCCTAACCCTGAAGTCTTGCGCTTCTTCCTCTCAAGCTCAGGGGAAGCTCGGGAAGGAAGGGTAGGAGAAGAAAGAGAAGAGGCATAAGAGGAAGCTACTGTAATTGGGCGAGAAGAGGCCCCCAAATCATGAGGAGGAAGAGGAGGAGGAGGAGGAGGAGGAGGAGGAGGAGGAGGAGGAGGAAGAGTGTCGGCGGCCCTGGCCACATCGACTCGAGCTCAAAACCTCCTCTTGGCGTCCTGGACCTTCTGATAGGAGGAGCTAGAACCTTTTTTCACCATTTCTGAAAAAGAGGAAAACAAAGAATTGTTCTACAAATCGGAAGAAGTCAGAAACAACAAATCAAAAGATCACAAGTCGGGAGCTATCAAAAGAAACAATAAAGCTACCTAATTGGGTCCGTACAAAACTCGGAGACCCCTGAAGAAACCTTTTTGTATCCAAATAAGGGGCTCTTCCCCAAACTTCTCAGAAGAACCCCACAACAGCCTCCTCAACCGCATCCAAGTCATCCAGGCTGTATTTTTCCACAGGAGAGGCCTCCAACCAGTATAGAGAAAAGCAGGGAGAAGAATTTTCATCAAGAAAGAAGAGATAGTGACCCTCTATGGCTTGAACTTTAAAGACAAAGTTTTTGAAGTCATGAAAAGATTCATCAAAAATGGAGAAAACTTTCCGACCTTGAATGGCCCGGAAAGAAATCCACTGTTGCTTATTATTTTGACCACTAAAAGACTTGGTCAGATGAAAAAGATAGAAGAAGATTTTGGTAGAAATCGGAAAGTCTAGCTCTCAGCTGACAAGTTGGTAAATTTTCATAAAACCCCAAGAGTTGGGGGTGAAGTTGAGTGGGAGCAACTCGGCAGTGGTTCAGAACCTCTTACCTCAAAATCAGAGAAAGGCAGAAACACCCCATCATACGTAAAAAAGAAATGGGGGCCAGCGTCGGCAGCCTTCCCAAAACAAACCCGGTCTTTAGGACCCGGGGCAATCAACTCATATTTGGGTTCATCCTCATCAAAAACACAAATCTTATGGTGAGTACGGAGATCGGTGATGTAGTCCGTATTTACTAGGGATTCCTCCCCAAGAACAGTAGCGTCTACCCACTCAGAAACATGAGAAGTCATCTTTTCCAGTAAAAAAAAGGAGAGAAAAAGCGGCCAAGACCTACAAAGGAAAATGGGAAAGGAATAAAACACAGGGCCTCTAAAAGAACAAAGCAATCCCTCAATGAAACAGTCACTAGACCTACAGACACACTACGAAAACGCGAAAACTCCTCCTCTAATATGCAAAGTAAAGCGCAAAATGATAGAAGAAAAGGGAAAAAACTAACCTTTGTTCGCGAGAATGAAAGTAAACAAGCGTAGCAGTAGAAAAGCACTCCAAGAAGGAAGGCCAAAAAGTTTCTTTCTTCAAGAATAAGGATTGCAGGAAGATTTTAAAGGCGAAAGGAAACAGAAGAAAGAGAGGGAAACATATTCATAAGTACACCAGGGGCAAAACAGTAAAATGAGGATATCATTAAAGATATGCACCGTTACCAATGTAACCGCTCCCTACGTGTAAATACAAAATTCCTAACGGACGCGACGTTTGATTAGACGCGACTGTTGAAAATTTAAAAAAAAATCACGTCGGTTTTAGAAATCACGTTGGTTTTTGAATCACGTCGGCTACAAGCCCAAGCTCAAATACTCGAATCCAACTCATAATAAGAAGAGATTGGACTCGAGTAGGGGCACTGTTCATACCCTGGCCCAATGCTAAGGCCTAGGTCTAAATAAAAGGCTCAATCCAAAGATTAGCCTTCACTCGACACCGACCTCCTCACAAGAAGTCGGAACCAACATTGACTTGCCTTAAGGAAGTCGGGATCAAATATTAGCTGGCAGATAACCCTTATTCAAATAAATAACTGCCCCTAAAATCTCTCAACCCACTTCTAGTGGCCGTATCTCAACCTCCCTAAGATAAATGGACGGTTATCCACCTAAAAAGGTGGAACTACTCCAACGGTGGTTATTGGTTCACCACTATAAATACATTGATATCCTTCAGGTATCTCTAAGTTCCAATACTCTATAAACCTGTAAAGCCCTTTGCTGACTTAGGCATTGGAGTGTCCTTGCAGGTACCACCCCCTCTCCTTCATACACATAAGTCGGATGGTGGCTCCCTGACGTGAACTTACTCGGAGACCTCCTCCTTCAGACGATTGGGCCAACCTTACAAGTCTAGTCTATTAATCTCCGGTTACCCAACGTAACAATAATATAGATTACGTCTTTTATAAAATATATCTAAAAAAATATTCTTAAACTAGCTATAATCTTAAACCTAATTTAAGAATTAGACCATAATCGATTTAATATTGATATCAATTTTCAAGTACACCTCCCACATTTTGGATTTTGGTACAAGAAGAATTAATAATTTTTTTTATTTGGGTAAAAAATAAAAAACCAATATCACTCTATCAATATTAGGGATGTCAATGGGGCAGGGCGGGGGCGGGGGATGCCTCCCTACTCCCCATCCCCGCCCTCAGATTTACTCCCCATCCCCGCCCCATTCCCCGCCGTGGGGGAAAATTGCTCCCCATCCCCATTCCCCACGGAGCCCCATTCCCCGCGGGGACCCCATTCTCCATCTACATAATAGTTCTAACTAATTTTTAATTTTCATATTAATAGAGCTACAAGTATCTATCTTATACAAAAACTGCAAGATTTTATACAAAAAGTCTAAATAACACGATGGTGACTTCTTTTGAAATAACGCAATGGGGAGACGCAACGATGAGCCAAAGAAAAAAGCAATGGACAAGGTGGGAGACGCGACAACAGAGAGGAGAATAGACACGACGGCAGAGTTACTTAAAGGAACGCCGCAAATAGAAATTACGACGCGGTAAGAATGATGGCACGGTGAGGTGTGACGATGCGGTGAGAAGGGTGACGAGGGGGTGGCTGCAGAGAGGTTGGATGGAGTATGGACAGCTTTAGGGATCTCTGAATTGAAGAGAGGTTATGCAAATAAAGATTAGGAGTTTTGGGTTTCTATATATATGTGTGTGTAAGAAATGACTAAAAAACATATATGAGAAATAAACTATTAAGGATAATTCAAGGAATTCATAAACTTCGGGGAATAGCGGGGACGGGGCAGGGATCCCCGCTCGGGTCCCCGCGCCTGCTTCGGGGGAATTTTGTCCCCCATCCCCATCCCCGCGGGGAAAATTCCCCACAATCGGATCCCCATTCGGGGCAGTCCCCGCAGGGATCCCCGCGTCTCGGGGAATTTTGCCATCCCTAATCAATATTATAATACCATTGCTCAATCAATTTTTTTAGGTAAATACCCTATTCGACTCTTGATTTTTTTTTCCGTAAAATATAATGCACTTTAATTTTTTTTAAACCTCAACCAGACTTATCTATTAAGAAAAATGGATAGATCGACCAATGCTACTAGATGGCAAACAGTTATCCACTAATATGTCAAGTAACAATGCCAAATGTCAACCCTAAATAGTTGCAAGGACTAAAAACCCCCTTCCTCTTTTTTTTTTTCCTTCTCCTCCTCCTCGCTATTTTTTTTCTCTTCCTTAGATCCATCATCATCATTATCCACCTCCATAGCCTTAAATTTTTTTCTGCAAAAGGAGCATACCAGATTATGTCCCAAGTACTTCCTCTCAACCTGCATTAAGTTCCGAGGATAGAGACAGTTCCGATCAGCAGAAAAGCTTCTCTCATGGTGATTTGAGTTTGGATCTTGGGATTCGATCCGGAACGAAAAAGATCTGGTAGATTTTGATATTATGGAGGGCGATTTCGAAGACCCTTCAGCAAAGTTCGATCGTGCCTCCGATCAAAGGGGTGACGTCGTTGGAAAGGGAGCCACCAGAGTAGGTTATTGCAACGACGAATAAGCAAAACGAGAACATAATTAACAGCGTGAATTTTAGCTGCCAGTGAACTTCTTGGAGGACAATGATTCAACAATGGCGGCGATAAAAGGTCACTAAAATGTTCAGTGGTGTCAAAAAAAAGTAGAGGAGGACCGTGTCCACGTGGTGGTGTCAGAGGAACACGATTGGGTGTTTGTGGGGGATCTATGATGAATTCAATGATTCAGATGTGTTTAATTACTTGTTTTTGAATTTATACGACGCAGTGCACAAGGAGCTCAAGAATTTGCTTTAGGATAATAAGATTGATGAAAATTTCAATTTGAGGATTAAATATTCAATCTTGACAAGTGGGGATAATGATAGCAATACTTGTGATGGCTGTATTGATCAATATAATAATAATAATAATAATAATAATATGAATGATGAAGACGAGCGAAGGATTTAGTACGTAGGATAGCGTTGAGGTCTTTAGAGAAAGTGAAATTGGAAAAAGAAGAGGAAAAAATGTCTTTATTGTAGTTATTAATGATGGGTCTGAAGAAGAGAAAAAAAGGTCTTTCTTACTCGTCTCGTTTTGTCAGTGCAGCCATTGATGATGAGTTTAAAAAAGAGGAAAAAGAAGATGGGAAGGAGAAGGAGAAAAAAAAAAAAGAAAAAAATTTAGTCCCTACAACTATTTGGAGTTGACACTTAACACTGATATGTGACACCTAATAATAATTATGGTGCCTTAACACATTATGTCTTACACTCTTACTAAAAAAAGTCAACCCTAGATACAATATTTCTTTTTTTTAATATTTTTTCTTTTTTCAAAATGCAAGGGAAGTTGATACAGAAATGTCTTATACTCTTACTAAAAAAAAGTCAAAGTCAGATACAATATTTATCTTTTTTTTTAATACTTTTTCTTTTTTTCAAAATGCAAGGAAAGTTGATACAGAGCATGTGCTTCGTTATTGCTCAATGTTAGGCACGTTGTAGAGTACACATGAGTACTTACCACCCAGGTTTTTTATTTTTTTTTTTGGTTCATGACTTACCACCATGTTTTAAAGTTGGTTCAATGAGAATTACTTGCCACGTGACTTGCTCAAGGTTGGTTACTTCTTTTAAAGTTAACAATTATTTTTTTCTCAATCTTTGAAATTGGAAAATGTAAGTCATGTGTGTCTGTCAGTAATTGTTTATTACTACAGCGTCACATTTTCTAAAACATATTTATGATATTATAGCAGAAAAATAATTAATCTTTTAAATTAGTATTCTCATATATTTGGAGAAACTGTTTTTATAGGAGATTTCTTTTTTACTCTACTGCAATTGAATTATTATATCAATGAAATAATTATTGTAAACTGCTAATAATTTCCACATATAGTGGCCCAC
This sequence comes from Arachis ipaensis, assembly GCF_059453495.1. NCBI lineage: Eukaryota > Viridiplantae > Streptophyta > Magnoliopsida > Fabales > Fabaceae > Arachis > Arachis ipaensis. The sequence continues at coordinate 142,503,774 of NC_142441.1, read as the reverse complement.
TATCATGCCCACTTCTATTTGAAGTATTTGTTAATTGATATAGATTGTTTTAAGTTTGTCTCACTTTATATTTGCTACTTTAAAGATATATGCTTGGAATAAAATATTTTTGAATTTAATTTTAAATGAATTAATTGGATATAAATTATTATATTTTGAATTAATTATATAAAATAAAAAATTGATTTAATTTAAAATTAATTATGTGTTCTTATTCGTGATCATAGATATTTATGCATGATGAATTAATCTACTGAATATATGTTGGCTGATTGATTGCCATATTCTTAATGAATTTTGAAGGATATTAATCCTTGATTAAGAATTACCTAAAGCAATTGAGTTTGTTGTGTTGGATTGATTATTAGTTTTTAGGAATCAAGATTTTGATTCCTAGTTATTAATTGCTAATTCTAAACTTAACAAAAATCAAGAGAGTATAGTTATAGAAGAGTTGCATTTATCTATACCATGTGTTTGACGAAGTAACAAGTTAATTAAGGATATGCTTTCCAATAATCTTAAAGAACACTTGTGCTAGTATTTTCATTTCTTCAATTACTCTTGTTATAACTTAATTTCTATTCAATTTTTGCTTAAAATTGCTTTGATTTATTACTTCTCAAAAAAAAAAAAAAAAAAACCACAAACCCATAATCAATTATGATATACACTTTTTTTTATGGAATAATATACATTTTTTGAGAAATGACTCAAGTTATGCACTCTAACTATATTAATTTTGGTGTAATTTGGTTTATAAATTCTAATTTGGTAACTAGCTATTACTACTTGTTAGTTCTCTACAAAATTACACCAAAATTAATGTAGTTAAAGGATAATTTGAATTGTATCTCAAAGAATGGTATATATTATAGTTGATTAGCAGTTTTAAAAGATTTTATTTAAGAACTAATAAATTAGAGTAATTCAAATAAGATTGAATAGCAAATTATGTTTAAAGAAGAGTAATTATAGAATTGGAAATACTGGCACAAAAGGGTTGAAAAGCATATCCTTAACTTATGATTTATCAAACATATGATATGCATATGCATAAATGCAACTCTCTCTACAATTACACTCTCTTGATTTTTTTTTTTCGAGTTTAAAATTACCAATTAATAACTAAGAATCAAAATCTCAATTTTCTAAAAATTAACAACCAATCCAACACAACAAATTCACTTGTATTAGATAATTCTTAATTAAAACCTATTATCTTTCAAAATTCATTAAGCATATGATCAGGGACAAGGTTAGAATAAAATTTTAGAAGGGGTCAAAATTTAATTTTTTTAATATAAAGAGACTAAAATTAAAAATTAAAAAAAAAAGACTAAACCAAAATTTACACATAGTTTGTAAAAAAAAAATTGAAGTTTAGGAGACACTTCCTTTATCTCTGAGAGGCTCTACCCCTATATATGACACTGGAATCATCAATGTTAATGTTAGAGATGGCAGATAGGGGGTGAACACGGGTCGGTTTGAATCGAGTTCAAGGTGAAATTAGAACCGAACCGATCAAAATGTAATTAGTTCGGTTTGATTTAGATTTGTATTTTTTTGTGTATGTATCCGAACCAAACCAAATCGATTAAGAACGGATTGGTTCGGTTTGGGTAATTGGGTATCCGATGACTTTGAAATTCATAAAAAAACCAAATTTTATCTTAAAAATTCAACAAGTATAATAAACATGTAACATCAATATAAATAATCTAAACATGTTAAACACCAAATACATTAAAAACTAAACTCATTAAAATCCAAACATATTAATAGTGAATAATCTTACTAAAAGCCACTAAAAACCATATATATTTTTTTATTTTTTTTATTTAGTTAATATATGATCGGGTTCACGGGTTGGTTCAGGTTCTGCATCCTCAGAACCGATACTCAAACCAATTATTAACAAAGGTCATTGGTTTGGTTCGGGTTGTACCTGATTACCCGTTGGTTCCAAAACCAATTTAATTAGTTCGGTTCGAATTCAGACAGGTAATCAAATACCCACTACCCATGCTCACTCCTAATGGCAGAATTATAAAATGGAAGGTTTCTCTGTGTCTACTGCTTTTTATAGATGAGTATGAAGTAGTTAGAACTTTAATATAATAATTAAGCCTATTTTGTTTCTTTAGTTTTGACCATTTCATAAAAATAAAATTAGGTTAGTTATGCTTTGCGTGTTGAGAATTTCCCTTTCTTTATTATTGTTGACTTTTTATGATCCATCAAGTACTAAATTTTTTATTTTATAATTGGAGAGAAAAGTGTGTTTTACTTTAAAATGAAAGAAAATGAAATTTAATAGAATACTGAGGACGTTATTCTGACAAATCTGCATTCTACTGCATACGTAATATATTGACAATACACTTTTTTTGTAGGTTTAATTATTCTGTAGGTTCTTATAATTTCATCAAATTTTTAATTATTTTTTTATATTTTTTTTTCTTTTCAATTGAGTCCCTATACGTTAATTTTTTTTAATTTAGTCCCTACCATCATAGAACCGTTTGAAATAACAGAATATTCCATCAAAAAATCGAATATTCTCATAATTTAGTTAAAAAACTTAATTAAAAATATCTCTATTTTTTTGAAATACCAAAAATACCCTTTATATTTTGTCCCCCAAAATCAGAGAACTCTAACTACCCCTAAGTTATTCTCCTAATTTTCCAATTGGATTTCTCCTCCGTTGCACTTTGCTGCCGTCTTCCATGACGTCGTCGTCGTCGTCCGTCGCTGGGTGGTCGTCGTCCCTCTGCGTCGCCCACGGGTGCTCTGCTCTGCTCCGCTCGCCCGCCTTGCCTATTGCATCCCCTCGTCCCGCCTTGCCTTACCGCACCTCGGGTGCCTTGTCTCGAATCGTCACTCCTCGACTCCGTTTTGCTGTCTGGACTGGTTCTGCAACAATAGGTGATGATTGAATTTTGTTTTAGTTTTTCAACTGTTGGATCGGAGGAGATGAAGGGACCAGGTGACATGTGGGAAGGAAACCAGTCAGATGACTTTCATTTGTTTGAATTGCAAAGATCGGGAGTAGAATGAACATGTGAGTTTCTGTCAGCATTGGGTAATAATTCTTCTCAATAATGTCTTCCTCCCACTACACTAAGAACGGGAGAAATGTTATGCTTAAAACAACTAGTAGTCAAACGGCATCCTCTTTCGATTCTAATGCTTCAGGTACAATGTTGAGAAATCTTGATTGTTAAATACCTCTAATTTTGTTTATGCTTATTTTTGGTTGCTGCTTGTATGTAATTTGAATTTATTTGATTAAGTAACCAGCATCTTGAATGACAAGGAGAACCAACTGATCTAGTTGTGAAGTTTAGTTTACTAAAATTAGTTTTGATTGTGTTAAAAAATTTTGATTATGAGTTCTGATTATGTATTTTATCTGTAATTAATTGATTATGTTGGAAATAAGAAAAGAGGTGAGATTGGAGATAAGGTGTTTGATTAAATGCCTTTGAGAGAGTTGAATTGAGTATGAGTTCTAATTATGTATTTTATCTATTATTAATTAATTATGAGTTTAATTGATCATTGTCATAGAGGCATAGAGGCATACAGGACTCTCAGAAATCGTGGTTCCTATCCTGCTACCCATGTCGTGAGAGATTTTCAAGGTAAATTTGCATTTATTCCGTTTGACAGTGGTTCTAAAACCGCGTTTATTGCTGCAGTGAGTAATCCTTGGTCTATCTATTTCCAAGGCAAACTTGCGGCTGCAGTGGCTTGTTCCGATTGACTTGTTGCACTTGAAAGAAATTTTGGATTTGAATTTAGTGCCATTGAAGTTGAGATATATACTGCTGAACCCATGCTTATGTTTATCTATTTAATTGTCCTTCCATTGTGTTATGTGGATTGATGTCCTTATCTTTAGTTATATTTTCATCATCATATAATGTAATGGTTTTTATTTTAGTCTATACATTATTGTTAACTAACAACTAGAATTAAGATCTTATATGAGTGTCTTGCCATATAGGAGTGTTCTTTCACTATGAGTGTCTTGCCAGGATCCATCCAAAGGAGGTGGAACTTGTGGATTTGATACATAGACAGAGAGTTTCATGTGTCTTTGTGAGAATGAAAATTCCACTACTCATTGCAAATGTATCTTACAACCTCAATAATATAATTCTTACCTTTTAGTAAAGTAATGACCATGAATTGCATTTTGTATGTTATTTTACAGATTATAATGTTGCACAGCACAATACGAGGGCACATGTAATTGCAGGTTGTTACTACTAATTGAAGTGGTGTATTGATTATTGTTCATAGCAAACTTTTTCAAGTTGAAAATGAGGGTAATATGTTGTGTCTGCAGGAACAATAACTGGCATTTCGGTTGCTGGGGCATTTGGAATTGGAGCAGGTATTTGGTACTTGAAAAAAGTGAGAACTAAAGCATCAGTAACATGTGGAGTCCAAAGCAATGAGAACATACTCTTCTATCTGATATATAATTCTTTCTTTAAAAAAAGTTACGTTAATAAATTCTTTATCTTGTTGTATTGTATAAAATTTGATTTGTTATATTTTTGGGGATAATTTTGACAATTCATTTTATATATAGTTATTACTATTATTTCTGTTTCATTTTATCCAATCTTTTTTTTTGTATGTTCTTAAGATAAGATATTTTAAAAGTTCAAAAAAAAAGGTATTTTTGGTATAATTTATATATAAATAAGCAAAAGAATGATAGTGACAAAATAAAAAGGATTATAGAAATATCTTTTATGTTGTAAAATCATTGAATAGGGATTATAGGAATATCTTTCATTGAATATTTATAGTTTTATCGAATTTTCAATTACGTTCCTATACTTTTTTTCTTTTCAATTGGGTCCCTAAGAGTATACAAGTAATTTCACAAGTCACTAATATTTTTTTTGACGTTTAACGTTAACAGGGACTAAATTAAAAAAAATGTATAGGAACCAATTGAAAAGAAAAAAAGTATAGGAACCTAATTAAAAATTCGATAAAAGTATAAAAACCTGCAAAGTAATTAAACCTTTTTTGTATTATTTACATGTACAACACGTGCTTATAGCCCTCCTCAATCCGTGACTCTTGATAATCTCCCTCCATCCCTCAATTCTTTCAACCCTCTTCTGGAACTCAAAATAACCACATTTCCATATCTGTACCTTATTTTCAAACTTATTATTTTTAATTATATCTCTATCAACATTATCAAATAAGTATATTTTTTAGCAATAATATTTTTAGTTAGTTAAATTATTTTAATTACTGTAAATAAAAAATAAATTAGATTAATTTTTAAAAATAAATCTATGTTAATTAATTAATTATTAATAATAAAAGTGTTGAACCTAGTGTTAGTTAGTTATACAATTTTAATTAGATTAAAATAATACTAAAATATATTTTTAGCTTGTGAAAAAATTTGTACTAAATATATTATATATCATTGAAAATAACTTTAAATACTTAAATATATGTTTAAATAAGTACGAACATATGCTAAGTATCTAGGACAAATCACTATATAAATTATTGGCAAGAAAAAATTACGTGTATCACCCAAATAAAATTACCTTATGTGCATGTTCATTCCTAAAGAATATATCTATATAAATCAAATGAAGTGTATTCGATTTATTAGGAGAGCACATGATATTGAGCTCACATCATAGTAATTCGAAACAAGCCGGTTCGAATTAGCATATGGTTTTTGGATTGCTAGTAAATCGAATCAAGGACGTTCGAATTAGCAGAAAGTTTTTGAATTGAAGGTAAATCGAATTAGGGCAGTTCGATTTACATAGAAGGTGGTTTGAAGGTAAATCTATAACACCTAATGCGATTTACTTTTATTCCTGCTATATATAGAGTTCGAATTTAGTTCATTCGAATTACATTTCACCTCCATACCTCACCATATCCGAAAATGCAAAGAAAGTGACGCTATTCTACAAGTTTGATACCGTACAAATGGAGGACGACCCAAATCAAATCTATCGGTTGGATGGAGTCGCGCATATTGCTGGTAGCGTGCATGACGAGGTTAGTAAATTTTTATTTTTTTAAATTTAAGAAATAAATTGTTGTTATTGATATTGAGTCACTTAGAACTTAATTATTAGAATTATTAGAATGTCTAAACTTAAAGTAGTAGCTAGAGTATTCATTTAGGAGTGATAGTATGTTAGAGGATTGTTAGTGATATTAAAAACTTGAAGTTTATAATTAATAAGCTCTATAAACCTCGAATAGTAGTTAGAGTATTCATAAATAGATAAGAACCTTTAAGGTAATTTCGATTTCAAGCTTTGGATTATGTAGGCAGCAGAAGATTTGCCTAGAGTATATAATAATTTAATTTATTTTAAAAATTGAATTATAAAATGTTAGACTAACGAGGCACGACAATTGTAGGAATACACTAAAGGGTTTAGCTTTATGCCGTAAAAAGTAGGTAAACTATGTTTTGTTAAATTTTAATGTAAATCTGGTTAAAATATTTTTCAATTAATATTAGCCGTTTTAATTGAATATTGTTTTGTAAAGTTTTATGATTCTAAGAGAATTTTTCCGATGTCATGCATCCCCACCGCTGTATCTCGAACATGAGGAGGCAACATGGTATGTCGTTACACGAAAGGATCATGTCGTACGTCCAGATGGCTGGCTTGACCTATCTCGTGAGGCTCAACGACCACTGGTTTAGGTTGGATGAGTCGTTAGTCAGTGCATTTGTGGAGAGATGGCGTCCGGAGACTTATACATTTCATATGCTATTTGGTGAGTGCATGATTACGCTATAGGCTGTAGCCTACTATTTTGGACTCCCGATCGACGAACAGTACGTCAGTAGATGTCTAACGGACTTCGAGCAGTACATCGAGGGAGACCGTTCGACATGGACTTAATTTGAGGAGTTGTTGGGTGTCTCGAATTACCCTAAACCGAAATACCTAGCATCCATTTATGTATAATGCTAAAACTATAGTAAATCGACCTGCCCTGTGTCGATTTATTCATGGTGATCTCGATGGAGGTAAGTCGAATTGAGCTACTTTGATTTACTTGGAAACTTACCATGCATAAATCGAATGGGGCTAATTCGATTTACTTGGAACGTAACCATGCATGCATAAATTGAATGAGGCTAACTCGATTTACATGAATAGCTATTAAATTGAATTTCACTGTTTTGATTTACATAGAACTATGCTAAATCGAGTTTGACTGCTTCGATTTACATAGAAATGCTCTCTAAAGGGATACAAGTAACGATTTTTTTGGGTGATTTGCGTAATATTAAATTGGCATTGATTTATCTAAGTAATTTGTCCAAAGATTTAAATATATATAATTATATCTTAAAATTTGAACATACGTACAGATTTTTTGTTTAAATTGAAATATGATATATTTTATATAATGTATGTTGACGAAATATATTAAATTGATTTCATTTAAATATATTTTTTATATATTATTTAAATATATATTTTATATATTTAAAAATAAATTAAACATATTTGACATAATATGTTAATATATTTTGTTTACATATATTATTTACATGAATATAAAATATAAGATTTGATGCCATATATTGTTTAAATATATGGAATACATTTTATTTTTTAATATTTATTAAACTTATATTGAATAAATGTTAAAGTAGGGTATGTTATTTATTTTAAACAGAATCGAAAATTTTTATATATTTAAATATATATTTTATATATATAATATTTAAAATATTTTAATTTTGAACATATATTTAAATGTATTTAAATTTTAGTATTTAAATGTAAATGTCTTTAAATGTATTTTAATTTTAAACATGTATTTTTAATATTTAAATAATATTATATGTAATATTATTTAAATATACTTTTATTTATTTATTTAATGTTAGTTAAATATTGGATATATGTTAAATATAGTTTATATAATATAACAGTTCTTTTGTTTCAGAAAGAATAAAAACAGAAGATGGTTCGTTGATATGTAGGCCATGTTAACGGTTTAAACTTTGCTCTATACACTTTTTTAATCTCATCCATTCTGTATACCTCATGAACATATTGTTGTCAATCAAGTCGTTGGTTCGCATAACACGCAAAGATATGACAACAAAGAATTCAATCTGTCTGAAACTCACCACAATCACAATGTTGTCGACAGATATTCACTGCATACTCCATACCGCTGGGCATCTCGCGCACCTTAAAGACCTCATTCTGCCTGTCAAACAAGTTAACTTGGATGTCTCCCGCTGCCTGCTGATTTAATTGAAGTCTGTTGATCGCATATTCAAAGAATACATGTCCTGCATTCTTTTTAGCCTCAGCCTCATCCCTTTTCCTAGTGAACAACTCATTTAGTCTGTAAAAAGTTGTCTTGACAAGTGATGTGATAGGAAGTTTTCGCGTCCCCTTCAATACTCCATTGATGCACTCTACTAGGTTTGTGGTCATATAACCCCAGCGATATCTATTATCAAATGCCAAAGTATACTGTTGTCGAGGGATTTGATCAAGCCACTGAGTATAAGTCTCGGCATGCTCATGTAATTTTGCATACTATACATTAAATTCACGCACAGTCCTACAATAACCTATAAAAAACAAGAAAATAAAAATAATAAGTATCACCACATAACCCTAACGTCAATATTTCACTATAATTTATGTACTCATATTTACAATCAACTTCTGTAAATACGGTGTTTTGAAATTTTTCAAGAAATTAGATGCTATGTGCCTAACACAAAATATGCGGATAACTCTCGGAAGCTCCCATGATCCATTACTAGCTACATGCTATTGCTGAAGTAATAGAGTCTTGTCATCAGAGATAAGCCCAATACCATATCGGGTCACCACATGTGTGCACAAATGAGTAAGAAAGAAGTGTCATGAATCAGAAGTCTCACCCTTAACAATGACAAATGCAAGAGGCACAATATTGTCATTGCCACCCTGAGAAACTGCAACTAAGAGAGCTCCTTTGTATTTGCCATACAGATGTGTGTCATCTATTTAAACGATTGGTTTTCATCTCCTAAATGCTCTAATGCAAGGGTAAAAGCTCCAAAACACCTGTGTTAGTATCCTAATATCCTGGACCATCTCATTCCCTTAGTATGCTGGTGCAGTTTTGATCTCGACTACTACTGATAAATCTTTTTGTACCATTGCTTCAAACCACGACGACAAAGCTTCATAAGAAGCTTCCCAACCACAAAAAGTTTTTGCAATTACATTTTACTTAGCCAACCATGCTTTGTGGTAACTTATTGTATAATTAAATATCGACTGCACTTTAGCAATCACAGATTTCACCTTTAAAGATGGATCAACTTCAACCAATGATTTTATCACTTCTGCAATATATTTGAGTTTAGCTTGGCATAATCTTGAAAAATTGTCGTTCTGGTGCATGTGTGACTACCATTGTACTGCCTTATAACCCAACAAAACTTTCTCTTGATAAGACTAACTCTGATAAGCCAATCACAACTTGTTCCATATTGTATATACTTAGCATAAAATGTGGTTGGCTCAGATTCACACATTCAATAATCCGCATGGTATAATCTTTAATTGCTGCAATCATAGTTTCTCTAAAACTAAACTTCATGCCGATGACAAATTCACCATCCGTAAGAACAACGTGGTCTACACCAATAATAACAAGAAATAATTCTGACTAATAATAATAATAATAATAATAATAATAATAATAATAATAATAATAATAAAGACACAAAAAATATGAAGACAAAAAATAATAATAATAAAAAAAGATGATTAGTTACCTACATTGACAAACTCAGGAAATTCTGGTGCATTCATAGTGCTTAGATCCAAAGCGTGCATAAAAGAAAGCTTTCTGAATGGATATTGGTTTCCAAATGCATTTGCCACATCTGCAACGTAAGGCTCAACTATGATATCATCTTCGTCTACATCTTCTGTTGGGAATAAGTAGTATGACCACAATCCAATCAATCATGTGTCAAATAATTTGTTATTGTTATTATATTAAAATATTAATATAATAACGTCCTTGATTAAATTTAGAGATTTATCATTGTGATAGTGATCATAATATTGAGAGATAAATCTTTTATAATTTAATCTAAATTGTTCTTGGTCATAAAATTATTAAAAAGGACATTAATAATCCAGAAAGATCAATATATATATAATGGTCTTCATTGGATGAAGATTAATAGATCTCATTTATTAAATTATATATATAGATGGTGCATATAGAGATATGACCATTGAACTGACTCACTTTGAGAATTCCTAATGGTTATAATTACCGCATATTTGTCAATAGGATATTCTCAAGATGAACATAGTAATAGAGTTTTCTTTAACCTGCGACTGTCATAGTAATTAACAATGTATTTATTATACTTTGATTCCGGACACCTAATACCCTAGGGTGCTAGTTGAATGGATATTTGGTATAATTTAAATACTTGTAGAATTAATGATTAGTCATTAAGGAATCTGTCAACTCTCGGTAAAGAGTTTGAGCTCTATGATTATAATGACTGAGATGAATAAAATCTTGGCCAAGGGGGATTGAATGAATGAAGAAATGAGTTTCTTAAGTCATTCACAGTTCATTATAATAACGGTAACAAGTTAGAGTTTGACAATTAAACTATACTCTAAGGGTTAACCAAGAGCTGAAAAGATGGAAGGAATTATACTTTGTTCTTCTAAGGTTCTTAGTAAAAATATATTACTTCATACTATCGGGTCATTGAGGAGTATTGCTAGACGTCAACCTTGATTAGTAAATTTAGTATGATTAATTTACTACCCGCTTAGTATTGAACCTATGGGGTCACACACTAACGAGTGTTCTAATCTTTGCTGTAGAATTATTTAATTATTATTTTGATTTGATCAAATAAATAATTATATTAATTCAAATGGAATATTATTATATTCTTTTCTAGCACCAAGAATATAATAATAGTATGATAATTGAGAATATTAAATGAGATTTGAGAATAATTAGTTATTCTATATCTAAATTTGAATTCTAAGTTTGGATGAGATCCTAATTGATTCTGTTTCAAATTTAATTATGATATGATTAATAAATTTAAAAGATTCAAGTTTAGAATAGTAAGATATGATTCAAATTTGAATTGATATTCAAATTTAAAATCAGTAACAAATCTCACACTATATATATGTATGCCAAGAGTAGAGGACAGATGAGAAACAGATGAGAATAAAACATAAGAGTTTTATTCCTTTACCTCTACACACATAAACGTATGTGAGCCTAATTCTTGGAGAAGAATTTTATGGCATGCAAAGAGTTGCAAGAGGTTTCTCAATTTAGATCAGATATCCATTGGTCAAAGAGTTGACAGCAAAGGTTGGTCTCGGTGTGGATACGCATAGCGCCTTCGTACCATCGAAGGAGAAAGTGATTTTTACTAAAGCGTCTAAATGTATTTAGATCTGATATATATATATATATATATATATATATATATATATATATATATATATATATATATATATATATATTATTGGAATAAAATTTAAGTACAAAATAGATCTTTAGAATTACTTTCTTTTTCTTCCGATGTGTGTTATGAACACATAGTAATCCTTCATCTTCAGTTGTACCAACAATATGATAAGTGCCCTCAAATTCATATTCGCTTTTAGTGTTATAAACCGTCCAATCGATTTTAGTCTCGCTTGAATAAATCAACCTCAACTAATTCTTCGAACTCAACATATAATTCGATAACAGACACTTGTGCCCATGTTTGCTGGTAGATCAAAAACATCCCTTGCATACTTGCATCATCAACCACATACGTTATTTGAAATTAAATAAATCACCAAATATTAACACAGGTTGTCTATAAAGAATATTTGTGACTCTCTTTAGTATTTGATTATCAACACATTGTTGGACATATTAGTATGAGAATATGACAAAATCTTATATTTGTGTAGTGGTTTCAAGGCATGATTAGATCGCTTTCTTTAGAGAGATATTTGTCCCCACACTTAGTTGCTGTAGGGTTGATGACAATACTCTCCCAAGATATAATGAAACCTAAGAATTTTTTAATTAGCAATAGTAAGAAATTCTCAACTCTCTTGAACAAAAAAAAATCTCTTAATAGTTGATTAAAATGTACACTTAGTACTTGTATTTCTGAAATAGTGGACAAGGACTTATTTATACATATTGCAGGTTGCAATTATGATTAGTTACGTATGCAAATGATTGTGTCTTTTCTATTGCCAATAGATACAATATTTTGAACATACACAATTCTTAAAGAGTTGTGTCATTTTAGCCAATAGACACAATGTTTTGAACATACGCAATCTTTAAAAAGTTATGTCCCTTCAATCAAATGGTACTAAACGGTTAGTAACCGTTTATTAATATTAATCAAATTTGTAAATACCCTTCAATCCCCCACTATTTACAAAATTTAAATGTCATACAAGTATATGCATAAAGAATGTGTCACTAAGATTAAACATTCTTTTAGTGTAAATTTTAAAGTTCTAACGAATTAATAAGTGTCTAATTAATTAAACATATACTCCATATGCTAGTACCAAAAATTACACACATTACTTATACCCTCCAAGTTTAAGAATTTACAATTTTAAGCACTTATATGGCCTTGTGCTCATCCTGGTTTCATGAATATTTACGAGAATAAAACCTCTAAAATTCTTGATTAGAGCGGCACCACTCTTATATTCATATAGGTAGAATATTTTGATAGATAATATTATCATTCCATTAAGAGTTTAAACTCATCCTCCTAATTTATTGTAAATAGCACTAAATTCTATACCTTAGTACTCCAATTGCTAAATAACTTGTTATTACCCATTAAACCTTGAAACTAGTGGTCTACTAGAATAAGGTTGGGTTTCCATCATTTAACAATAATAGGTTTTAATCCCACTTTAGCAGTAGTCTCTTTGATTTTATCCCTTGACAAACCTTTAGTCAAAAGGTCTACTAAATTTCTTTGAGATCTTACATAAATGATGGTAATTACACCATCATCTATTAGTTGCCTCACAAACTCATGTCTCAAACTTATATGTCTAGACTTTCCATTATAAACCTTATTATATGCTCGAGATATGGTTGATTCACTATCACAGAAGATTGAAATGGCTATCGTCTGCTGTGGCCACAGCTTTATATCATATAACAAATTTTTTAACCATTCCACTTCTTTACCTGTGACTGATAAAGCTACAAACTCAGCCTCTATAGTAAAATGTGTAATACATGTTTCTTTCTTTGAGGCCCAACTTATTGCTCCACCACCTATGGTGAAAATCCATCCTGAAGTGGATTTGTTGTCACTAAGATTTGTAATCCAACTTGCGTCGGAATAACCTTCTAAAACTGCGGGATAATCACTATAATGTAATCCCAAGTTTATGGTTTTCTTGAGATAACCAAGAACTCTTGTTATAGCTTTCCAATGTTGATTGCTAGGCTTTCATGTAAACCTTGATAATTTGCACACAGCAAATGCTATATCAGGTCTAGTACAATGCATTGCATACATTAAACTTCCTATAGCACTAGCATATTCTAATTTTTCTATAAGTCTTCCCATGTTTCCTTCTAATTTAAGATTAGGATCATACGGCGTATTGGATTCTTTAATTGTGAGATGATCAAATTTTTTCAATATCTTTTTGATATAATGAGATTGACCTAAAGTAAAGCCAACTTCATTCTTATGAACCTTTATGCCTAATATTGTATCAACTTCATTCAAATCTTTCATCTTGAATTTAGAAGTTAGATACTTCTTCGTTATACGAATTCCTTCTAAATTTGTTCCGATGATTAACATATTATCAACATATAAACAAATGATTACTCCATAATCTTTAGTAAATTTTGAGTAAATACATTTATCCGCACTATTATGTGAGAAGCCATTTGATAACACCACTGAATCAAACTTCTCATGCCATTGTTTAGGCGCTTGTTTTAGCCCATTGAAATACTTAATTAATTTACAAACTTTCTTTTCATTTTCGGGTAGCACATAGCCTTCCGGTTGCTGCATATAAATTTCTTTATTAAGATCTCCATTTAAAAAAGCCGTTTTAACATCCATTTGATGTATATGAAGCTTATGTATGGATGCTAATGCTATAAGAGCCCTAATAGAAGTCATTCTTGCCATAGGTGCGTATCAAAATAGTCTAGACCTTCTTGTTGTCTAAATTCCTTGGCCACTAACCTTGCTTTAAAGGTTTGTAATGAACCATCAGTGTTATACTTTATTCTAAATACCCACTTACATCCTATAAGCTTTTATCCTGGAGGCAAATCAACCAAGACCCAAGTATTGTTAGATAATATTGAGTCCATTTCATCATTTATTGCTTCTTTCCAAAAAGCAGAATCCTTTAAAGTCATAGCCTCTTTGAATGTTTGAGGATCACCCTCTATCTTCATAACAATAGAAATCTTATTTGTTACAGAATTCCTAGTTCCTCCTACCAAAAAGGTGATAGCCTGAGAAGAAATAAAATCTGGACCCAAGTCCTTTTCTTTTCTTACTCTCAAGCTCTTCCTTGGTTCAATAAACTCTTTGTCGCTTAGACGTTTATTATTTTGATTATTTATTTCTTGTGAAATATTAGTATCATTTTGGGGATACTCTAAATTAGAAGTTGAATCATTGATAAATTTATTTTCAATAAATTATACTTCTCTTGATTCAACAACTACATTAGACACTAAGTCTAATATTCTATATGCTTTAGAATTTTGAGCATATCCTATAAAAGTCTCTTTTATAGCTCTTGGCCCCAATTTGGTTCTCTTTTGATCAGGAACTCGATAAAAGGCTAAACACCCCCACACTTTAAGATAATTTAAATTAGGTTTCCTTCCTTTTCAAATTTCATAAGGAGAAACATTTCTATATCTTGATGGTATCCTATTATGGATATGACATGATGTCAATAGTGCTTCACCCCACAAATTGTAAGGCAATTTTGCATTTAGTAACATTGAATTAACCATATCCACTAAGGTACGGTTTTTCCTTTCTACCAAACCATTTTATTGCGAAGTATATGGAGCAGAAGATTCATGCACAATACCATGTAATTCACAAAAGTGATCAACTTCATTAGAAAAATATTCTCCACCTCGATCACTACGAAGAACTTTTATTTTCTTATTATGCATATTTTCTACTTCCATTTTATATTTCTTAAACATTTCAAAAGCTTCATCTTTATTTCTAAGCAAATACACATAAGTAAATCTAGAATAATTATCAATAAAAGTTATAAAATATCTTTTTCCTCCTCTAGTAATATTGCCATTTAGTTCACAAATATCACTATGAATCAACTCCAATAAATGTGTATTTCTTTCAACTTTAGAAAAAAGTTTCTTAGTAATTTTGGATTGTATGCAAATATCACATTTCTTATTAAAATCCTTGTTACTAAGATCAATATAGTTATTCTTTTGTATATGTTCAATTGATTTGTAATTTAAGTGTGCTAATCTACTATGTCATACATCACAAGAATCAACAACATACAATGAAACACTCACTTTATTAATACTAAGTTTAAACATGCCTTCAGTACAATATCCTTTTCCTACGAATACATCATTCTTAAACAAGATCACTTTATCGGATTCCATTACAACTTTGAATCCTTTCTTACACAAGAGACTAACAGAAACTAATTTTTTTCTCAAATCTAGAACATGAAGTACATTTATTAAACTTAATTTCTTTACAGATGTAAAATTCAATTCCACAGTTCCTTGACCACAAAGTTTGGCTGAGTTGTCATTGCCCATTAAGACCTCTCTATTGTTCACTTCTTCATATGTTTTGAATTGGTTGCGATCATTGCAAACGTGAACAATAGCCCCTGAATCTAATCACCATTCAGGTGATTTTTCTTGTGTTGCTATGTTAACTTCTGTAACCATGCCAATATGCATGTTTTGTACTTTTTCTGCAACCATAGCAATTAGATCCTTCTCTTCCACTAAGTTGGTCTTTGGTGCTTCCTTTTTCAGATATAGTGTCCTTTCTTGTGACAATGATAACACTCTCTTTGTCTCTTCTTATCTTGCTTTGAATCTTTAGAGAACTTTCTTTTCTTCTTACTGGTGTTGTTTTCACCAATATGATTCACTTTAGAACTTTGAGAAAGATACACAGCATCACGTTTTCGAGTTTCCTCCTCTATACGTATATGCCTTAGTAATTTCTCAATTGTGAAGTCCTCACCAAGATGTAAAAGTTTCTTCCTATAACCATTTCAAGATGAAGGCCATTTTGAAATAATTGCTCCAACTTGTAATGATTCAGGGATCACCACTTGTAGATCACGAAGTCTACTTACAAGGATTTGTAATTCATGAATTTGATCCATGACAGGCATAGTATCATACATAATAAATTCAAAATATTTCATCATAATAAACTTATCTGTTCCTTGTCGTTCGGTATTGTATTTTTCTTCCAAAGATTTCCAAATCTCTAATGGTGATTGAATTGATATGTAGAGATCATAGAGTCGGTCAAATAAAGTATTGAGAATATGACCTCGACATGCAAAAGTATCTTCATCACGTTTCTTCTTCAATTGAACAATATTTTCTTTCTCTTTCGGTGTGAAATTTTCAGCGACATCGGCAATTGGTGTAGTTTTTGGGTCAATCACATATGCAAGATTGAGAACTGAAAGAAAAAACATCATCTTGTCTTTCCAACGGTTAAAGTTTGTTCTATCAAAGCGATCTAATTTGACAAACTCTCTAAAATTGTTGGGTATATTAGTATGAGAAGATGACAAAATCTTATATTTGTGTAGTGGTTTCAAGGCACGATTAGATCGCTTTCTTTAGAGAGATATTTGTCCCCACACTTAGTTGCTGTAGGGCTGATGACAATACTCTCCCAAGATATAATGAAACCTAAGAATTTCTTAATTAGCAAGTAAGAAATTCTCAACTCTCTTGAACAAAAAAAATCTCTTAATAGTTGATTAAAGTGTACACTTAGTACTTGTATTTCTGAAATAGTGGACAATGACTTATTTATACATATTGCACGTAGCAATTATGATTAGTTACGTATACAAATAGTTGTGTCTTTTCTATTGCCAATAGATACAATGTTTTGAACATACATAATTCTTAAAGAGTTGTGTCCCTTTAGCCAACAGACACAATGTTTTGGACATACACAATCCTTAAAAGGTTGTGTCCCTTCAATCAAATGGTACTAAACGGTTAGTAACCGTTTATTAATATTAATAATAATATCAATAATATTAATAATAATATCAATAATATTGACAAAATATACTATTAAATTTCTCATATATTATTCCAAAAGGAATAACAATATCATATGAATTTTCACACACAAAACTCACACCTTCAGACGTTTGGAGAAAAAATTGACCATTATAATATATTCTCAAACTAACACCTCTCTCCATTTTTATTCTCTTAATCTTTCAACAAAATAAAACACTATCACGTTCACATTTAACAAATTCGTTCTTCCTTTTATAATATTCGAGGTATATTTTTTAAATTGAAAACTACAATACGCTCTTGTGTAATGTCAATTCGCCCACTGCATTCTGATAATATGCCCCTTTGTATTGTCAATACGCCTCTTTTGTATTCTGAATTTAATATTAAATTAATACAATACGCCTCCTTGTATTATCTTTTTTAATTTTAAAAAACGTAATTCGCCCTCTTGTATTGTGTTTTTTTATATTTTAAAAAAATACAGCTAAAGCAATTTGCCTCCTATAAATTGTTAGCCTCCAAAACTTTACAAAACACCACAACATCCAATAATAAAGCATTACACCAAAACTAACTGAATATCCAAAAATATAAGTCTCAGATACTCTCCTTTTATAGATAAATTTTTTTATCTTTAAAAAAAATAATAAAATAATATCTTACATGATATAAAAAATAGATTAATTAAGAATATAACTACATTATTTATATTAAAAATCAGTTATTAAATTAATTATTAATATAAAATATATATTAAAAATAAATTAAATAATATATATAAATATATAATAATTAATTTAGTCACTAATTTGTACATAAATAATATCTTAAAAAAATTTGGCTATGAATATTGCAACGTGGTTCTTGATAGTCGTGTGACCAAAAGTGGGTGACAACTACCTGCCCACAAATCTTTTGCTTTTGAGGTGAAGAAACTACCTAATTAAAAATATCAGGAAAAATAACAAACAAAGATCACGATCAATGCCAGTCCATGAATAGTAGGGGTGACAATATGTAATCTAGCCGCGGATATCTAATCCGATCCCATTTGATCAGGTAGGGTTGTCAATCCGATTCGCAGTGGGTAGGATAGAGTGCGGGTCGGGTAGGATGTGGGTTGAGCTTCAATTCTATTCGACCAACCCGTACTCTATATATGTATATGTTATATATTTATATAAAAATATATTTTAAGTAGATGTTGAACTAAATACTTCTCATTAAATATAAAAGATTCTTAGTTATTAAAAAAAGATCATTAATTGATAATTTAATAAACTTTTTTTACATAAAAGTCAGTTCTATTTTAAATTATCATCAAGTTATATAATAACGTTGCATTTTTTTTGTAATTCGCGGGTAGGATCGGATACCCGCGAATTAAGAGTGGGTAAGGTTAGGATTGAAATATTCTCAACCCGCGGATAGAATTAGGATTGACACCAAATTCTACCCTACCTTACCCATTGCCACCCCTAATTAATGAATAGGGTATTTTTAGCTTCCTGGAAAGGTAGGTATTCACAAAGCAGAAACGTTTTGACTGGACCGTACCCGGTTTTAGTTGAGTGAGAAATTCTATTAAATAATTAAAATTTAATTTTCAGGTAGGTTCACACTCTTGTTTACGAGACTCTTCTTTGATTTGGCATGTTCATATTCTATCAACTATACTATTGTCTATTTCTATTTTGCGATAATTGACCGGTCAAGTCATGCTTTTTCAACCTTACTGGAAGGTTTTTACTTTTTTATTTTTGGGTTTTTTTCCGGGTTCATATAAGCTTCCTGGAAGTCACCAAAAAATATATATGCTTCCTGGAAGTTAGCCAGCCCACTTTAGTAGTTTAAGCCTTTAAGGGCCATTGCTATTGTACTCTCCGAGTAATCAGAACACAAATAACCAATTTGGACCGGACGGATAGTCAATCTACTACTCTATTTACTGGTCAATTATAAATTCTAAAATAGAGTTTAAATTTACGGACAAAATATTATTGGTCAATCGAATTATAAAATAGATTTTTTATTTAAATAAAATAAATCAATACTAAAATTACTGGATTTCTCTAAATTAAATTTTGAAACGTAAATATTTTTTTTTTTACTATTATATAAATCGTTTTAGGGGTATGAGGATTATATAATATGTTAACCATGCTATCCAGAAATGATTTATGCATGAATGACCTAGGAGAATAAGGAGTAAATCATTGCAGGGCACATAGGGTTATAGGTAACGCATAAATCATCCCACCCTACAAAGATCCACGTGATTTTGAGCTAAAACACAAAGGCTTGGCACGATTAAGTGTTAAAGCAAATCCTCTCAACGATTTATGTATAATAGGGTATTTTTATTTATAATATTTTAATTTAAATTATATGTATTTAAATTTTAACTTAACAAATAAAAATATACTTTTTATAATTTCAATTATTAATTTCATTAATAAGATTAAATTAAATTAAAAAAAGAAATACTAACAAATTATAATAAAAAGAGTACTAAATTTTAATATATAAATTTAAATTTTTTCTTTAAAAAAATATGAAAAGGTGTTAAAAAATATAATTTTGAATAATATAAATTCATGTTGTGTTGAGTAACATAAATTTAAGTTTTTATAAAATTTTTAGTATTCGTTGTTCATATGATTTTTTTTAATCATTTTTATTGATGCATAATTTTTATAGAATTATTTTTTTTTTTTACCAAAGATAGGAGATTTGAACCCGCAGCCTCTTAACTGAATATGGAAAGACTATGCCATTTGAGCTATAACTCATTGGCTTTTATAGAATTCTTTTTGTCATTGTTTTTATTTGACTTTGTATAAATTTTAATTATTAATTCTATTAAAAAAACTAAATTAAATAAAAAAAGAATACTGACAAATTATAATGAAAAGAGTACTAAATTTTAATACATAAATTTAAATTTAAAAAAAAAAATGTCTAAAGGTGTTAAAAAATATAATTTTACATAATATAAATTTATGTGTTGTTGAGTAACATAAATTTAAGTTTTTATAAAATTTTTAGTATTTGTTATTCATGTCATTTTTTTAATAATTTTTATTGATGCATATTTTTATAGATTGCTCATGTAATTTTTTTAATAATTTTTATCGATGCATATTTTTTATAATTTATATATTAAAAAATGATGAAAAAATTCTATAAAAAATATGCATTGATAAAAATTATTAAAAAATTACATGAATAACAAATTTTAAAAATTTATATTTATGTTACTCAAAAACACATAAATTTATATTATGCAAAATTATATTTTTTAACTCCTTTAGACTTTTTTTTTAAAAAAAACTTAAATTTATGTATTAAAATTTAGTACTCTTTTCATTATAATTTGTCTGTATTCTTTTTTTATTTAATTTAGTTTTTTTTATGGAATTAATAATTAAAATTATAAAAAATAATTAAAATTTATACAAAGTCAAATAAAAACAATGACAAAAAAAATTCTATAAAAATTATGCATCAATAAAAATAATTTAAAAAAATCATATGAACAACGAATACTAAAAATTTTATAAAAACTTAAATTTATGTTACTCAAAATAACATGAATTTATATTATTTAAAATTATATTTTTTAACATCTTTTAATATTTTTTTTTAAAAAAATTAAATTTATATATTAAAATTTAGTATTCTTTTTATTATAATTTCTTAGTATTCATTTTTTTAATTTAATTTAATCTTATTAAAAAAATTAATAATTAAAATTATAAAAATTATATTTTTATTTTTTAAGTTAAAATTTAAATAGATATAATTTAAATTAAAATATTATAAATAAAAGTATCCTATTATACATAAATCGTGACAGGCTTGAGAGGATTTGCTTTAACACGTTAATCGTGCCAAACCTTTGTGTTTGAGCTCAAAATCACTTGAATCTTTGTAGGGTGGAACAATTTATGCGTTACCTATAATCTTGTGTACCCGCAACGATTTACTCCTTATTCTCCTAGGTCATTCATGCATAAATCGTTTATGGGTGGCATGGTTAACATATTATATAATCCTCATGCCCCTGGAACAATTTATATAATAGTAGAAAGAGGATATTTACGTTTCAAAATTTAATGTAGGAGAATCCAATAATTTTGGTATTAGTTTATTTTATTTAAGTAAAAAATTCTTATAAAATACTATGGATAAATAAAATAATAATAAAAAAGCACAATGAATAAAAGAATTATTTGAGTTCTAAAAATCAAAATTTAATCGAACAAGTGAAAATTAATAGTACAAAAATTTAGCCGAAGTTTAATAGAATTAAATCACATATAATAAAATAATATTTTATATTTTATTATTTTTAATCAATTTTTTTTTGGTGACTATTATTTTTAATCAATTAACTACTAAAAATGAATCGATTCGATAAATTTGTTCATTTTTTTTAGTTATAATCAATTTGTTAATAATTATATCAAATTAAGTAATAATTTTTAATTAATAACTTTAAATGACAATTTCGAATGAGTTTTAACCTTACCTTTACATCAAAAAATTTAGATTTTCTAAATTTTAAATGATTTCTCTTTCATATTTATTTTTGGTCCTACCTATAAAATAAATGATAAGAGATCACATTTTATTCTCTAAAATAAAATTCAAACTTTAGAAAATCCAAATCCTAGCTGAGAAATTGAGAAGATTGGGGGCCGATGCTTATCTGGTATAAACGATGTCCCAAAAGTAATATCCAATTAGATAGCTCTTTTATTTGCTGTCTCATCAAGGCCATGATACAATAGAGAGAGTCATGGTGTGTCTAATTCACCTGAAAGTAATACTCGACATCTCTAAAAGATAAATAAATTAAAAGCACAAAAAAATGACAAGCAAATTAAAAGCAAATGTATAATAAAAAAAAATGTATTATACATAAAATAACATGAAATAAAACACACATGTAGAAAGAAATAAGAATATGCATGAAATAAGCAAGATAAAAAATTATAACAATAAATAACAAATGTAACGATCTTTTTAAGTAAATAAAATAAATTATTTACATTTTAAAAAGAATTAAAATTTTCTTATTTATTTCGTTTAAAAATTCTAAAAAAAAGCTTTCAAACCAATAAATTAAAAATAAAGGCCATTATTTAAAAAAAAAATCAACATATTCTTTGCCCAAAGTCGCAAGCGTATAACAATTGATTTAATTTCATTTAAACAAAACGTCAACTTCAAACAACAAATTAGTCATTATGCCTAACTTTATGGTTAAATCTAATTTCATTCAATACAAATAAATATTCGCGACTAATCCCAAGCATAATCTATACTAAATATAAATGTTTCTAATTAATCATAATAAGGTAAATTTTGATTATGTAAAATATTTTATACATGTATTTGATCATAAATATTCTTTTAAAAAACTAATTTTACTATTAATATAAAAAATAGTTATATTTTTTATATATTGTATAATTAAATATATGTATAAAATACATTAAAATTAATTTTATTTTTCTATGTTTTTACTTAAATTAAAAATGAGATTCGAACTTAAAATCTTTAGATGGAAAGACTACCATTTAAGTTATACCTACAAAATTATTTTTTTTTATTACTTATGTCAACGTCAAGAAAATAATGAATTTATTTTATTAAAGATTCCAGCGTTGGATTGGATGGAAGTTGGTTTAAAAAACATATATGATTGGGTTAATAAATCGATATTAGGTTCGTCAACTTCCGCAATGATTTTAAAAGCAGGCAAAGGGGTTGATGGGGACAGGAGGCACAGATTCTGTTTTGGAAATATAAAAATGAGCACTTGACGTACCCTGGCCTCAAGTTCCATGAGCCCTTAGAGCTGAAATTAAGAAAAGAATGGCAAACTCTTCAAACAAGAGAGTCCTTCTCACTTCCAACGGCGACGTCGTTTCGAGCGGCATTGCTTTTCACTTAGCCAAACAAGGATGCAGGTTGCTCTTGCTGGGGAACGAGCCCATCCTTCGAACCCTCGCTAACCAAATCAACGCTTCCCTTTCCTTAGGGGATTCTCATCCCAAGGTTGATGTGGTTGGATTGGACTTGGAGGATGATAGAGAATCGCTTTTTCTTGATGCTGTTGATAAGGCATGCCATATTTTGGGAACCTTGGACGCTTTTGTAAACTCTTACACTTATGAAGGTACGCAAACTCTTCAATTCTCTTTTCAATAATGTAATTTAATCACAGAAAGTAGCGAATTGCGTTCGGAAACATGGCTTGGTTTGATTTGATTTGATTTGATTTTACTGTAAGGTGCATGATGAGGTGTTACATTAGTGGATAAACTGAAATTGGATTCTAATGATTTGAGAACAGGGAAGATGCAAGATCCTCTAGAATTATCTGAGAGCGAGTTTAAGAGAATAGCAAAGGTGAATTTCATGGCTGCTTGGTTTCTGTTGAAGGCTGTTGGTCAACGGATGCGGGCCTCGAAGACAGGGGGCTCTATTGTGTTCTTGACATCGATAAATGGCTCTGAAAGAGGGCTTTACCCCGGTGCTGCTGCGGGTGCTGCCACCATGGCTGGAGTACAGCAATTAGTAAGGGTAAGAAAATTATCTATGGCACCTTTTTGTTCTGATACTAAACATAACTATCTTAGTGGTTGTATATTGCGGTCTGCATTGATGATTTAGCCGTGAAATTGCAGTTTATGTGGCCTTCATTTTTGCAATTGTGGTTAAATACATGGCTGGAAATGGTTTATGTGCAAATTGGCTTGTTTGGTGCATTTAAATTTAGTATAAGAAATGGAACTCTGGAGTATGGGAAGTTTTCCATGACTTTCTGATTCCAATATTCCATTTTCATGTTATTGCTTTACATAGCTGATAAACAATGGGAAAAAAACCAGATTGAATCGGTTGAATTAGATTCAAGACACAAGATAACCAGATTGTTTGTTCTATTTTTCTTACCCCATCCAATGGGAAAAAACCTAGGTTGTTTTAGGGTCAAGTATGAAGTTTCTAGGTTGAGAGTTTGATACTGCTAACTTCTGTTGACTTCAGTGGAAGATAAGCTTTTTGCCTATCTTCTTGTGGAGAAAACTTGTTTTGTCTTTGCGGCTGATTCCACAATACACATGAATATTATATCTATTGTATAATCTCTTTCTGCTTAGTTAGTCAACTTCTGTACTTCTACCCCTGGTTTTGATCGAAGTATTTGCATTTTAGCTGTCCTTGTTTTATTTCAACGAAGTAAATGAATTGCTCAGGAGATAAGAGGAAAATGGATCATATGCATCTGTGGCAAGTTAGAAAATGACTAATTAAAATGGGAATTTTGAGAAGGATGATGAATTTAAAGGGAAAATGGAGGAGCATGAAATCCCCCTCGTTGAAGGGGCAAACTACATCAAACACTTCTTTTTCTTTAGGCCACTAGGAGTAAACTTTCGGGTATCAGTTGGCCAGGAGCTAACGACTAATCCTTAGCCCCTATCTGAGTTCACCTTTCAGTAGGGAGAGGGTTGACCGGGAAACCTGCTACATACACGCCACCCCTAAGGAAAATCTTCTTCCTTGTTAAAGGGGCAAATTACATCAAATACTTATTTTTAACCACTTTAGTGTGTTTCCATTTTTTTCATTTTCCTCATTAAAATTTTTGTTTATCTATCAAAAGCTTTATTTCTCCTTTTAATCCGTTTGAATTGTTGTGAACTACTTTTACTCTGAACTTACCTAGAAATGATACCCTAGTTGGTGAGTGGATTGGAAAATTATTGGTTGTTGAGATCAATTGAAGACTGAAAGCATGTGATTGAAAATGGAAAAGCAAGCAGGATAGTGGCAAGAAAAGGTCAATTTCGATTTGACTGAGGTCATGATATTCACAAAAGATTTTCTTTATTTATTTTAAAAGAGAGTGATTGTGTGAATACAATTAGTTCTCAAGAAACAAAAAAGAGGAAGATTATTGTTTGACTTGACCGGTTGATTTCATTCAATCTAGGAATGCTTTTAGCTAACTAACAAATTTCAGTTAGTTGAATAACAAAGTGGACCTTCCCTGCTGTTTCTTTGTAATTGCTATGAGTTTTCCATGCTGGACTATAACTAGATGTAAGCGTACTTCTAGAACACATACTAGTTGTATTCTGTGCTTGATTTGTTTAACTGTTTAAGCCTTTAAGGATGTTTTATAGTGCTTTTTCCACTTATATCGTTATTATTAATTATGGTAGCTTCAAAATTAAAGTAGTCTAAATACTTTAAATACTTTACAAGTTAAATGATTTCTTAATGAATGTGATTTTGTGAAAAGTGATCTATAATTGTAGATGGAGAGACCGAGAGAGTAACCGCCAGATTATTTTTCATATTAAACCATGCTCTGTGTATTTGTTCCAATATATACTTTTTTCTGGATCATAATTGAAGAGAACATTTAGTTTCATATCATCTAATGAACAACATCATTATCATTTTAAGTTGAACTTTTGTGTCAAATATTTCCTTTAGGCTTCAGCTATGGAGATAGGCAAGTACAATATCAGAGTTAATGGCATTGTGCGCGGCTTGCACTTGCAAGATGAATTCCCATTATCAGTTGGTAGGGAAAGGGCGGAGAAGTTTGTGAAGGAGGCAGCGCCACTTGAGAGATGGCTCGATGCTAAGAACGATCTCGCCTCAACAGTGATATACCTGATCAGTGATGGTTCCCGCTACATGACAGGAACAACCATATATGTGGATGGGGCACAGTCAATAACCAGACCTCGAATGCGTTCCTTTATGTGATTCTTTTCCCCTATGCATGTTATGGTTATGTTTGGATTCTGTCTCAAAAACAAAAATACATGATAGTAAACACACAACTCATTTGGTTCCAAAGATAGAGCAGGGAGAAAGTTTTCTGCCCTAGAAACAAAATAAAAAATAAAAAAATTCTTCTATTTTCTGTGTTTTCGAAAAATGAGAAAAAAAATATTCATCTATCTATTTGTGTTTTTTTTGTCTGTTTTTGTTTTAGAGACAAAATCTAAACACGAGCTGCAAGAGATGTTAGTCATGCATGGATTTTCTCCTTTTTTTTCTTTGCTTTTTTCTTTTTGTTTTATTTTATTTTATATTATTTTAAAAAACAATATCTAGATGGACATGGTGCACATCATTATTTGGATGCATACGTTTATTTGGTTTTGTTGCATTTTACCTTGGTATAAAACTTCAATTTCTTAACTCCTAAAAAATACCTTGGTATAAAACTTCAATTTCTTAACTCCTAAAAAATACCTTCGAATTCCTCCTTTTAAAGATTTAGTGGCATATGACCAAAAATAAAATAGAAAAATTCAGTAGCAGACATGATTGTTAAACTACAATTATGTGGTTTTCCCAATAAGAAAAAAAAACGACAATTATGTCGTAAATTCATTACTTTAGTCAATAAATAGGATAGAGCAATTATTGAGAGTTCTAATTCATCTTCTAATTATCTTTTTAATGCTTAAATGAATAAAAATTCAAATATATATTTTATTTTTTTAAAAGTATCAGCTATGAAACCCAGGATCACAATTTCACAAACATGTCAAATAATTCCGAAATGTAGTAAAACAAATGTACTACACTCAATGAAATGACATCTCTGAAAAATTGAACAGCCTTAAATTAATATGAATACAACGGAATTTTTATCAGTACATAACCTATAGATAACTGGCACACTACAAGATTAACAGAAGTGTCCTTGCATTATGCAACAATATAACACAGCTAAAAGATCTAAAGTATATTAAAAACAATAAAATTCTTCCTTTCTATTTTTAATACCACTATGTCAGTATTTAGAATGTTGAAGACATCTTTCATGATACAAAGAACTTCATAACTTGCAATTGAAATGCGCACTCTCACAAAAAAAAAAAGATGCAAGCAATACATAAATACATTGTGCCCACCTAGTTCTCTTGAAACTGAAAGCCACAACCGATACATGTGTAGAAAGTGGTTTGCCCTTCATCTGCTGATCTCATCTGAAGATTACCAGAATTTCACATAAATAAACTAGGAATACAAATATATAATATAGCCTTCAAAATTAAACAGGCAAATCTTTCGTTATACAGCATAACTGATAATTTACCTGTCTGGTATAGAAGGTAGCTTCACCATGACCACATTTATCACATTTCTTGTTGACCTGTCAATAGAATAGATCATTAATACAAAGCAAATACCTGCTTGATGATGATGACCTTAAGACTTATTGCAGGATGCATTACCTTAGACAATTGCACCTTCTGTTCATCGATTATATTGATTCCAAGTTCTCTTCTTATATCCTGTCAAAGACCAATACCAGATAAGAAACACGTGCCAAAAAGTTCACACTTATTCAAACTCCTACAATGGTGATCTTTCATCAACTCCCACCCAGGAAGAAACAAAAAGAAAAAGCTATACAACCCTTCATTTACTAGCATATGCTTAAAAGATAAGCATCAGCATATCTTGGATTTATGGTTCATATCTGTCAAGTGATGGTTTATTGATTTGAGCATATACTATTCAAACTAGGCCTCTACTCATCCAATTATGAGAGCTGCTATAAGCCCAGTCGATGAACATGGTAATATAATGTGTCATATTTTAGACAAGAAATAATCCATTTGAAAAATCTGTGAACAGATGAGACCAGCTGCTAATTTAAAGCGTACCTCAGCAGAAATTTTGTAACTTATTTCCTTTCCGCGAATATCTGAAGATAAAGACATTCAATTAGGATGCATAAATAGTCAACAGATGTAAAATAATATTTGCATATTGGTATATCTATATACAAGAATACGAAAGGAAAGTGATATAGCCATACAGATATAAGATCCCTTGTGATAAGAAAAAGGGATAAACAAAAAGACATTAGTTGAAATTGAATAAAAAAGATAAATTGAAATTGAAATAAAAAATAAAAGAGATAGGTTGAAATTGAATACAAAGAGAATCACTCTACTTTCTACCAAATTTCTTTGACACAACAAAAAAGAGACTCCTCGACCTAATTTGTTCACATCATAGTTTGGGAATTGAATCGAAGAGACTCTTCAACCTTCTATCCAATTTTCCGTGCAACAAGAGAGGGACTCACTTAACCTCACTTGTCCACATCATGGTTTCATCACGAAACCAAAAAGAAGAGTGCTTTGGCACCTATAATCAGTCAATATTACGACTACAATAGGTCAATAGTTTATGAGATATTCATAACCTCTTATTAGGTTAAAACAAAGAAAACCCTAAACCCACAAACACAAAGCCCAATCTAGTAACTAAATAAACAAAATTAAAATATATCAAATTAAATTGAACATTCTAAAAATATAAACTAATAACTTCTAAAATAATATTTGAACCCTTCATATCACGAACATTTGAAGCACATATCACATTGGCTTCAACATACACCACTCAACTATAAATTTTAAATATGCAGAGCACACTAGCACTACAGAAAAGTGACTTTCATATTTTGTGTTTTGATGGCCTTAGACATGATACAGAACAAAACAGAAATACTATACTCTTTAGTCTTTACTATCTTATGATAAACCTTGTTAATATAAAAGATTTCAAAATAGGAAAAAGGGTACATAGAAAACTTTTGTAATGGCGACCATTTTACTGCAAGCCAACAAGCACATGCAATTTGACAGGCTGATTGCAATAAGCGAATCACTAACCTAAATCTCTTACACAGAATATGACAAACAACCATAGAGATAGCCACAAATAAAATAAGAGCTAAGCAAACAAGAAACACATTGCACAGAACACTGGCTCAGAAACATAGAATTCTGTTATGCCTAAATATTAAGTGTAAATGATCTCACTACAAACAAGAGACACAATAGATGATAGGACTAATGGTATTTTATGCACCCAATTCCACCTAGTAGAAAAGCCGTGTGGCACTGCGTCAACTCACATCTCATTTACCATTGGACAAAGTGTGGTTCTATGAAGTGTGAACCTACTAACGACTCTAGAAAGAAACATAAATTTTTACTTCTAGTAGCAAAAAATCAGAGTCAATGCCCAATGCACAATCGTCTAGCATTAACACAGGGTCCAAGGAAAGGCCACATCCAAAGGTGTAATGTAAGCGGCTTAGCCTGGCCTAACCTGATAATTTAGTTTGGTAAAGCTTTTACTTTTCAAAAATAGCTTATAAAAACTAGCTTTTAAAAGTTAGTTTTTTAAAAATTGTATTTTGTAACATCGGTATTTGGTCATTTAAATTAAAAATAACTTTTAATAAGCATAAGCAACAAATGTGTTTAGTAAAATAGCTTTTAAAACTTAAAAATACTATATTAAATATTAATATAAGAATTAAATTTGAATATTAATTAATATACGATGTTATATTAGACTTTTTAATTTTAATAAGCACAAGGCAACTTTGAAAAGCTTCCCTTACACTTTTAAAAGCTGCAAACATAAGCACATAAACCTTTTTATTTACCAAACGTATAACCAAGTGCTCATGCTTTTGAAAAGCACAAGGATCTCTCCGAGAAGCTTTACCAAACCAAGCCTACATCAGTGGCTTCCCACTGCTTGAACAGGTGACCTTGATAATTATCAGAGCCAATATGCAGTGTATCAAAATTACCACAGTTTACGGTTAAAAATGTAAGCATACTTGATTCTAAATTTCTAGTGGACACTCTGGAACAAAGCAATTGCAACTAATATGAAAATTAGGTATGCGAGATTAATTTAGAGAGAGAGAGAGAGAAAGGGGTTGCTTACGTTTGAGGTTTCGCTTAGCCTTGCACAAAGGGCACTGAGCGTATTTATCCGAAGCCCTGAGAGGGATAGTGAGCATGGTGCCACACAATTGGCAGAACAAGAAATCGCGTCCCCGAGAATATGAACCCATCCAATCACTGAAGGAATCGCGATATATCGTATTGGACGAGATAATGGAGTATACCGGCGAGAGAGCAGTAGAAGGGCGGCGCCGAGAGAGAGAAAGAGAGGGCAGGTCGTGTGGGGGAGGTGTGTTACCGCCAGGCGCCGATGGGGTTTTCTCTGTGAGGGAAAAGGGTTTATTTAGGGTTTTAACTTTTAATTATTTGAATAATTCTTTACAAAAGTGTTATACAGGAAGAACACATTTGTTGAACTTAATAAACAATTTTTACAAGGTTTAGGAAGTTAACATATGCTAATTCAATCATTTTTTTTTAATTTCTAATTTTAAAATTCAAAAAATTAGGATACCGAGAGATTTTTTTTTTAACAAATCTATTTTTCAATTAGTGGACTCTAGTTAGTTTTTTTTTTTTTTGTGACTGAACATAACACAAAGAAAAATGACCTAAAAAAAAGAGTAGCACTCCTCTCTAATAATAATATCTAAATTGTTAGGGGCAGTAACCACTCTAGGTACATCTGCTCGTTTAAAGTAGGAGTCTTAGCCATTAAATCAACCGCTCTGTTTGTTGTGCGTTGAATGAACACTAAAGTAGTTGTCCAATTACGTTGAAGCATCTCTTTGATTTTGTCAAGCAGATCAGAGTCATTCCTAATCATGCTGGTTGTGCCACGCGAAACAAGAAGAAACGCATCAAGATTATCAGTTTTGCATATGACATCTTTGCACTGGCAATCCCAAGCCATAACAAGCCCTCTCCAAATAACATGAAGCTCACAACAAAGAATACTAGAAAGAGGTATACTGGCAAAACAACCTTTCATCCAAATTCTCATGCTGTCTCTAATAATACATCCAAAGCCAGCTAATTGCTCATTTTCAAAAACGCTTGCATCGCAATTCACTTTACAGACATTCATTGGAGGTGGTTCCAGTTATATTGCAAAGAAGAAGGAATAATATGTTTTTGGTTGGTAACAACCTTAGAAAAATCTCGAACAGGATGTTTAACTAAGTGAATAATTTTCTCCTTACTTCATGGATCATCTTGATGGAAGATGTCATTGTTCCTATCCCTCAACATCCACCAAAAGGCCGCTGCAAAGAGAAACTCATTTTTGTTGAGGTTAGAACGAATCCAAGACACAAAATCCAAACTAGAGTCCTCAGCGGTCATTTCTAAATTTAAGCTAATCCAAATCTGACGAGCTTTTTGGCAAGTCCTAAAACAGTGGTTAATATCCTCTAGAGTAAGATAACATCTCTGATAAAAATCAGAAGTAGCAAGACCTCTTTGAAACCGGTAACTGGCTGTGGGAACTCCGTTGTTGAGACAAAGCCAGACACTTTATCTTCTCCGGTATTCTCAAGCGCCAAAACCAAAGCCAATTTTCATTATCATTCCAGTCAAATTTCTTCTTCAATAGCCATTCATACCCGCTTTTAGTCGAGTAGGTGAGAGTATTTGAGTTTGTCCAAAACCAACCTGTTTTATCTCCTGCCTGCTTGATAGGATCAAAGAGCATCAAATCAAGTTTAACTTCTTCCGGAATCATTATACAAAGAATATCTCACCGCCAATGTCCATGGTTCCAAACATCTTCTAGTTTCAAAGTGAAAATCAGAAATGTGCACAAAAGGAACCAAAGGAAATTCTTTATTAAAATTTTTTATAATATTCGGGTATAAAATTTTCATCGACTCCGTTAGGTAGACAATAGAAAATTGAACAACGTGAACAATGGGCTAAAATTTTAGCCCAATAAAATTTAAAAAAATACTCCACTCAAATTATTCAATCAAAAAATCTCATACAATAATTCAAAAATTTTAACCATTCATTATACCCTAATTTACCAAAACCCCAACTTTTCTCTCAAACTCTTTACTATTGCCGCCGTCGCTTGGTCTCCAACCAACACCCAACTTTTCACCCAAACTCTTTTCATTGTCTTTGCTAAAACTCAATTTGCTGAAATAGTAAAAATAATTAGAACAGATAATGGCCCTAAGTTTTTAATGCTCAATTTTTATAACTCTAATGACATTGTACATCAAAGAACCTGTGTTGAAACACCACAGTAAAATGGTGTTGTTGAACGCAAACATCAACACATTCTTGCTGTGGCTAGGATTATTATGTTTCATGCACACTTGCCTAAAACCTTTTGGAATTATGGTGTTGGACATGCTATTTACTTAATAAATTAATTATCAACTCCTTTTCTAAATAATCACTCACCCTACCCGATTTTGTATCAAATTTTGCGAGATATTTTTATTCTTAAAATTTCTGGATATTTAGCTTATACTACAAGCCTAACGAGATATAGGACCAAATTGGATCTAAGAGTAAGAAGATGCTTGCATCTTAAATTTATGGAGGGAATAAAGGGCTATTTACTTTTTGATTTACAAACTCGAGAATTTTTCTTTTTTCGAGATGTAAAATTCTATGAAAATTGTTTTTCTTACTGTTATGCAGATGATTCAAATACTAAGAACATTTTAATTTCCACAAATTTGACTCCTTCCAATACTTCTAATGCCTCTGATCATTTTGATTACAGGTTTTTAGAAGGAACTAAAATTCATTTTTTAGACAATAATAATAATAGTTCCTCTCACGCACAAAATCAAAATGATAATGCATTATATGATTCAAATGAAAGTGAAGATATTTTATCTTACCCAAAAATTCATGACCATTTGGAATATGAACCTTCATCTTCAATTAAATCTGTATTTGAATTTACATCACATTTAGAAATTGAAATTAGAGAAATTACTTTCACTGAGAATTCTGACTTGCACGAAACTGTTGATATATGGAGATCTTTCAGCAAACAAACCATCAACATTGCACAATCAAAATCACAACAGTACACTCAAAGATATCCTATCTCCAATATTTTGTCATATACCAGATTTTCTCCCATGCATTTTGCATTCTCCCTAATTATACAAAATCTAGAGCCAAAATGTTATGAAGATGCAGTCACACAAAAGTTTTGACAAGATGCTATTAAAGCTGAAGTTCATGCTTTGGAAGAAACTAAAATATGGAGGCTAACTTCCTTGCCAGGTGGTAAAAGACCAATTGAATGTAAATGGATATTTTGTATGAAATATCGTTTAGATATCTTAATGGAAAGACACAAAGTTCGTTTTGTTGAAAAAGGTACACACAAGTGACAGGTGTGGACTACAAAGACACTTCCAGTCCTGTGATAAAATTGAGAACTTTAAGAGTAGTCTTAGCTATTGCAGCTGTAAAAGGATGGTACCTGAAACAAATTGACATCAATACAACCTTTTTACATGGTGAACTTAATGAGGAAGTATACATAAAAGTCCCTCCTAGTTTGGATGCAAAAGCTGGATCAGTTTGCAAGCTTGAAAAATCTCTTTATGGATTAAAGCAAACTAGTAGGCAATGAAATTGTAAATTGAAATCTGTTCTTCTTGAGCTCAATTACACTCAATACAAGTCACATTATAGTTTGTTCACTAAGACTACTGTACTTAGATTCACAACTATCCTAGTATATATAGATGACTTAGTGCTAGTAGGAGATGATTTAAATTAAATTGAAAACGTCAAAAGTGTCATTCATGACATATTCAAGATCAAGGATATAGGAGATTTGAAATATTTCCTTGGTTTAAAGGTAGCAAGATCTAAAAATGGAATTGTTTTATACCAACGCAAGCATACCTTGGACTTACTTAAAGAAACAAGGTTTGAAAACTGCAAACCAATTACCACACCCATTGATTATGGAGTTAAGCTGGGGAAAGCCACAAGAGAGTTGCTCACTAACTCCACTCCATATCGAATGATCATAAGAAAGCTCTGGTATCTTTTCAACACCAGGCCTAGCATAAGTTATGCTATTGGAAAGTTGAGCCAATTTCTAGATTGTGCTAATAATGAATATCTAAAAGCTGCTCACAGGATGCTACGTTACATCAAAGGATCTCATGCCACTGAATTATTTTTTTTCTGTAGAGTCCAATTTAGAACTCACAGGCTTTTCTGATTCGGATTGGACAGAATGCCCAAACTCACTCAGATCAACTCAGATCAGTATCTGCATATTGCTTCTTCTTAGATCCTTCCTTAGTCACTTGAAAAAGCAAGAAGCAAGTGACGATTGCAGCCTCTTCATCGGAAGCTGAATATAGAGCTCTAGCACTAGCAACTCGAGAAGCACAATGGCTTAGTTTTGTTCTTACAGATTTTGGTGTTCCAATTCACAAACTTGTCAATTTATACTGTGACAGCAACTCAGCCATTTATATTACCACAAATCCAGTGTTTCATGAGCGCACGAAACACATTAAAATTTATTGCCATATAGTGAGTGACAAGTTACAAGAACATCTAATTCATCTTCTTCCTATCTCCACTTCTAATCAAACAATAGACATACTCACTAAACCTCTTGCTCCTAGACCCTTCACTATAGCTTACTCTAACCTTGAATTATTGGATCTCTTCACTTTCAATATGCCAAGTTTACGAGAGGGTGTTATTTAATATTATTCTTGCTATCATTTTATTTATCTACTAGTTTGTTAGCATGTTTAGTAAAAATTATTACAATAAGCAACAATTGACTGCGCCAGAGGTGTATTATTAGTCAGTATAGATTTGTAAATTATAAATCTGTTAGAGTAGTGCAGATATAAATAGCAGTAATTAAATTTATATTTTCTTAAGACTTTTCATTCAATACAAGTTCATTGCTCAAGTTCTTCTTAATTTTTCTGTTCATGAATGTTTATCTCCATGTCCACATACAATTTTATCACGTGAAGTTACCATATTCTCTAAGATTATATTATTATATTTTCTGAATAATTCTTGGTCCAAAAGTTAATGCATTGTTGCAACTTTCAGGGATGCTAAACTACTCTTCTAACTATAATAAATATATTTCTCCATCTACCTTGTACAATAATTATTTTTTAATATAGAATCGAAACAGCGGAGTAGATCTAAAGTGTGATTTGGGAATTTGTAAGTTTAAAACTAGTTTATTTGTATAACTCTTTTATATAATAAGCATGTTAAAGTTAATTTATGTTTATGTACTTTCTGTTGAAAGTTGTTATTTTTTTTTTTCCTCTAAATATGCTTTGCTAAAAGTTCTTTTAACATAATCTATTTTGTTTAGGTTGTTTAAAAAACGTACATTATGATAATAGGATTTAAGTGATAGCAAGCTAAGTTGGCATACACAGGAATTCAACCGGTTAAATAACTTTTTTATTATTCAATATTTAATATTTTGGGTTAATTTTGTAACATGATAATAATTCTAGAATAATCATATTCTACATATACCATATGCTTCAAAACAAGTTAGTTATGCTTATAACTTGTTTTTCTAGTTCAAAATGAAAAACTTTTAGTTACTCTTAAATGTTACCCAAACAAAACTAAACTTTATACAACAGCTATTTAGTGAAGTTTCAAAATACGAATTAAATATTTAACTTGAATTTGGCATCAACCAAGTTTGTCAAGTTTTGTTTCAATTTTTAACGTTTTTTTTTTTTTTTGTAGAAAAAAAAACTTGAAAAAATTAGAAAGGGTAATTTCCTCAAGATATTATTCAAAGATTCGGTCTCTGACTACTCTGTTAGCTATAGTTACTAGTTAGAGACACTTGACCTGAAACAGTGTACACCACAAATCATTGTGTGGACAAAAATTAATGTTCCTCAAAAGTGCGATTCCACGCGTTTTTAATTCAACAAAAATTAATATATAAAGAAACTTATAATGGGCTAATCCAAGGAGATTCGAATATAAATAGGTTAAATTCATATATTGTTTTTTCTTATGCATTTATGGAAATTCATCAACCAGAATCCACATGCTATGATTAAAAAATTAAAATACATACACAAATAGATACATACACAAGTAAATTACAAAATTTAGAAATCTGGGCACAAATGATCAAGACTAGAAAATTAAATTAGTGAGGATATAAGATGTAATTTCTCAATTAATCAAAATTTATGTCAGCTATGAGTCAATGACATTGTTAGCATAAATATGAGTGCGGTGAGCTATAGACTAAGACTAGTTTGTATTTGTGGAATGTGAAGTAACATCATCATCCAAAAAATAAAAGGAACATCTTCAAGAATCACAAAATGACTGTCCCAATCATCATCATCATCATCATCATCTTCATATCAATTCCAACCATAAGCTTTCATGGCCCCTACCACGAGTTTGATAGCATGATTGGCAGACAAGGAGATTTTTAATTAGTTATTGCGGCCAATGATGAAGCCGAAAAGCATCCCCCCACCACCATTTCTATCTTGAGTAACAAACTCCAGCCACCAGCTCTTGAATCAATCTCTCTCCCCGTGATCCGATTCAAGAAAAAGAAGAGCATTTTCCAAAGGTCCCACTCACTCAATCAATGTGTTATGATGATGATGAAGATGATAGTTGATAATATCTCATAGGCCCTATTCCAAGTCCTAAAACATGACTTTGCATCTTTCTTGAGGGCCACCTTATTCTTGTGCAAGAAAAGGCAAATCAAGATTGAGTGTCAAGACAAGCAAAACATGTCCACTTGTGGATTTTTCTACCAGGATTATATGAGAACTTTGAATCACATTAATGCCGCCACATGTCACCAACCGATATGTGATCTGAATCACCTGAAATCCAAAACGGGGCCCCCTGAAATGGATTAGGTCTGACCTCAACCTGCACAGTTACTGATGCTGCTGTTACATCACTGTGTCTCCAAGAACTTCAGCAGCATGTAATTTGCCAAGGAAAATTTGCCCGAGCAAGGCGATGGAATCGTGATTATGTCATTCAATATAGGAAGAGTGGTTTCGACTTAAACTAGTACTGGCAACCCATAATTGTGGAACGATTTTATCCGGCCATCCCAGCCGGCTGTCAAAATAACCAGACCCCATGCATGACAATTGGATGTGCACTTGCAAGAAGATTTCAAGAACTTGTATGCGGATTTATGCATTGATGATATTTTAGCCTTGGGGCTTGAAATAGGAAGTTTCTCCTCAGGCCAAGTCGCAGATCCTTTGGGAAGAGACTCCGAGGAGATATCTCGACTTAGAGAAAATGAAGCGGCAGGGTTGAGACACATTGCTTGTGGTGACCCCTTGGCGAAGAAATCTAATTGGCGAGCACTTTCAAAACCACACCAAGGTACTGCGACCGATGCATTCGAAAAGAATCGCTCGCAGGACTTAATCTTCTTCGCTTTTGTGGAGCTAGACTCGTTGTCAGAAACATTCCACAGATATACATTAGAGTCTTCGCATGCCGACAAAATATGCTTCCCATCCGAAGTAACAGATGCAGACATTTGTCCCGCTGCACTAAGGCCTAAAAGCAAAATATAAAATTTCCTTAGTACACAAACAATAAACAGAATGACAACTTAAAAATGAAGATGATCTTTCAATAATTAAGGTATGCTGTTGAAATCTATGAAAGTTCTTAAGAAATGTAGGAACGTACCTTCGTATTTACTAACCACATTAAGCCCATCAAGGATTCTGACTTTTGAATCAGCACAAGTAACCATAACTTTGTTAGAATCTTGTGGAAGAAACTGAAATTAATAACATAACAGTTAATACTATAGAAAAAGGAGTTTCAAGGGAGAAAAGACAAAGGACTCATTGGCAGAAAAATAAGAAGTAAACGGAAGTACCTGAAAACCAGTTATTCCTCTGCAAGGAAGTTTCTTTTTACCAAGCAAGCATAACTGGGAATCTAACTGTAAGTGATTCTCTGGTAAAAAAATAAAAATAAAAATAAGAGAAAAATAAGCAGGAACAAGAACCCAGCCCTTAAAATTGGCCAAATCCTTGAAGCGTATTTAGTACTATAGTATTATTTTAAGGCACAAAAAATAACATTATATCCTCTTCTCATAAGCCTCACATCCTGTCAATTAAAAAGTATATAGACCATAAAATATATAGAAAATTCATGAAATAAAATGACTGCGAGAATTTATCCATACATACAATATAGGTAGCCAATTAACTACAGATGACCTGATCTATTTCAATCCAAAGCATGTGATGGAGCACATGATCTAAGGAGTAAGGACCAATACTTCATGGATCTAAGATTAAGTTTTTGAATTAGCTTTATTTTAGGTTCAAAACAGCTTGATTAGGGGGGAAGGGAGCAGCCTGGTTCAAAGCATTTCTCGTTATGTAAGGTCCAAATAAGGGTCACACCCAAAATTACCTTTTTCAAAATAAGCACTAAGTAAGTTTATCCTACTAACAGTTCTAGTCATGAGGATTTGGAAAGTATACAACAAATAACAGTCCAAAGCGAAATGCAATCACAATGACCATCTATCAAGTCCACCCAGAAAATATAACTCACGAAACAAATATGAAAATCAGGCACCTAACTTGTGCAGCAATAGAGTAAGAAAACTATGCTCTTTTATTACTCTTGAGAATAACAATCACCAAGCATCAAACAATTTTGAAATGCAAATTCCACACACCCCATACAATTATCATGGATCAACCAAATGCAGCTAATTGACATTTAGAGGAAAGGAGAAAACACAGAATATATGGATATGATACCTGATAGAGTGTAAAACCGGCAATTGCCTGTCATGGACCCAATAATCCCTCCCTGTATAAAGAATATCAGTCACCTGATATTAACTACCATAAAATCCTGTATTCTATAGATTTAAACCAATTAAGAAATTGTACCTGACCATTCGGCCGATAACAAACTGCAGTCACAATTTCCCGGATATCAGTCCAATCAACAACATGACAATCAGGAACTTCCCAGATGCGAACTTTTCCATCGATAGATCCACTGATGAAATAATTATCATCCACAGGATTGAATTGTATGCATGTCACTACAAGGCATTTCCAGATAACACAATTATCCAAATGATGAAGAAAATTAGGTAGTTCCATCAGAAACTTGAACTGGAAAACAATAACAGAAAGGCGGCGAAGCATACCATAGTTACTATGTGGAAAAACTTTCAAGCAGAAGTCGTGTCCCACTTGCCATAGACGGACAGTTTTGTCAACTGAAGATGACAGCAGACACTGAATCAAAATTAAGACAAAGAACTGAATCAATTACTCAATTACCATGCATTTAATCAATACTAGAATGACAGAATATATGCTTAAATCACTAACTGTAATTATGACATCGACTCACATTATTGTTTGACCAAGAAAGATCCAGAATTTCACCTTCATGACCATGGAACTCATGCAATGGTTTCTCCAACAGCCTAAAGACCTTGGGAGGGAAAATAATGCAAGCCGAATCGGATGTTTTATTCAGGCCTTTCACTTTGCTCAATTTCTCCTTTTCCAGAAATAAGGGTGTTAATTCAGATAGATTATTCACTGTAAAGTAAATGCAGGATGGATCAACTTCTGGAATGTCAACTTCGTTACATGTCTCGTCCTCAACCACTTTCCACAATCTCACAATGCCATCTTCGCCGGCACTGGCAAGAAATCGGCCGTCAGGGCTGAATTTCATGGTCAAGATTGAGCCTCTATGTGCTTGAATATCTTGGCCCATGTAAAGAGCTGAAAGTTCCTTTGTTTGCTTCCGGCATTGCCGGACCTTAACCTTCTGAATCCTATTTGGCCCTGAGAACACACATCCGCCATCGTGTCTTCTGCTATCAGATTCCCCTTGCCTATCAACCATGCAACTCATTGAACCAAATCTTTTGAACCAACCCTTATTGTTCCTCTTGGACCTCTGCTTCAAGGCATCTATGTCCTTCTTCGCATGCTGGAAATTCGAAGAGACACAAAACAAGTACTCAGAATCTTCGCATTCCTCGGCTACAACTCGCTGATCCGAGCCTGCACTTCTTCCACCATCATTCCTTTCCCTGTATAGCCCCACCGGATCCAGATTCCACCTCACTCCACTCTCCAATCTCCCATCTCGGCAAGGCATAGTGTCCACCAAATTAAACTCCTCTGAAGAATCCATCCTTGACAAACAAGATACCGAAGGCCGATTCGAACAAACCTCCTCCTTGAAACAAGAACTTCTTGTTTCCATCATATCTATATCCCCTTCCATACCATCAACATCTACCGAATTCTCTAGGGTAACTTGATCCTTATTGAGTCCCATCCACTTCATAAAATTAATCCTGCGCTCATGAACACTAGGGGGACTCCGAATCCAAACTTGATACCCAAAGTCATTCAAGACCACATCCTTATTAGCTTCAGGGGTGTCAGTACCATCTGATATTGCATCAAAGAATGGACATTCTTCATCTTCACTGAAGCTATCCATTATTATTCGATTCTTGTTCAACCCATGAACTCACCCTTCTGGAAGAACTACCATATCAACAACTTGGAATGTAGTTAAATTAAATCCTTCTCTTCACCCAGATAATTAACTACACACATCAGGGAGAACAAAAAAAAGTAAAAAAATGCAAAGAAATCAACATCAGACAATAAGCATGTTTAATAAGAAAGTAATGGTAAAACAAGAAAGAAGAGACTCATTACAGATCCAAAACCACAGGCATTGAACCTAGTTTTATGAAGAACAAATAAAGCGTAGTGTCCAAAATTTCAATTATAAATCAATGGTGAGAAATTAAACAAGAGAAAAAAAAAATATATTTTTAATTTTTTATTCCAAAAAGAAAAATGAAAAGAGAATTTT
Organism: Arachis ipaensis; assembly: GCF_059453495.1. Lineage (NCBI taxonomy): Eukaryota > Viridiplantae > Streptophyta > Magnoliopsida > Fabales > Fabaceae > Arachis > Arachis ipaensis. The sequence continues at coordinate 142,462,687 of NC_142441.1, read as the reverse complement.
AGAGAGAAGAGTGTTTGGAGTGGGAGGTAGGGGTTTTACAAAAAAGAAGTTTGTTGTTTGTTTTTGGAAGGAAAGGAAAGGAAAGGAAAGAAGGAAGTGCTTACAATGGGTTTTTGTTTGTTTATTTTTGTGTGAAGAAGAAGATTATTTCTTGAAATTGAGGAGGGCGTAGATCGAAGCAGAACATGAAGGAGAAGAACCGTCCATCAAACTTTTCAACAATTTTTTTTGTGTGAACTATAGTGTTTTATCTTAAAATTTGTGATTTTTTTTTTAATAATATATTTAACCTTTAATTTTATTTAATTTTATTTTTAATATTTTTATTAATTTTATTTTTATTAAAATTATTTTTAAATATTTTTAATTTTGTCTTTAATATTTTATATAAAATTAATATCTAAAAATAATTTTTACATAAATAAAAAACATAAAAAATAAAATTAAATATAACTAAACATTAGAATAATTTTAAAAAATATAGCAAATACTAGAGAAAAAAAATATACTAATTTTTTTCTTTTTTTTTTTTCTCTGTCTTTGAAGTTCTCTTTAATACACAAATAAGAGAAGAAACACAATTAAACATTTCTTTCCTTTAACGTAAAAAAAAAAATCCAAAATCATTATTAATTGTGGATTTAAGAATTTATCAAAAATAAAAATATATTAGAGTTCTGAAAAAAAAAATGTTTTAAGAGCATCAATTAAGAAAATAAAAATAAAAAGTTTTAATTCTTTGGTATATTTAATGTATAAAAAAAAACTACAACTTTGTATCTGCTTTATATTTTTACTTAAATTTTTTTAATTGCAATGTTATTAAAAAAATATCCTTAAGACCCTAGCAACATGTAATCTAGAATTAAGTTTTAAAATAGTTTCTCTCTCACACACTAAATAATATAATTTTAATTGTATTAATTATATTTTTGTAATAAAAATTTAATACATTAATTTTTAACAACGTGATGAATCTTTTAATAAAAAAAAAGATAAATAACATGATCTTATATATTTTTATTAATTTTAGAGACATAATTAACATAATTAAAATTTTAAAAATTATTTTAATATAGAGAACCAATATGAAAGACCACCTTAAAGGTTAAAACTAAACTCCTTCAATATGCAAGGAAGAATAAAGAAATGGGAAGTTTATGCAAGGAAGAATACGAATATACGATGAATTAGTATTAGTTTGCAAAATAGTTCACCGTTCAGTGGTCACTTTCTAAAATTTTAAAAAGTGTTTATTTAATAAATCAACATGCTATTATTTTTACAATTATCTTTTTATAGTTGAGGGAGGATAAAATGAATTTTCATTTATTTTTAATTTACTTAAAATATAAAAGTGGATACTTATTATTTATTTAGAATAAAAAAAGGAATATGTTAATCGATATTAACGTAAAATAATATTACATATTTAAATCTTTTTATGAATTAAAATTTAATTAAATTAAATAATAATCAATTTGATTAAATTTAATTAAAAAAACCTTAAATTTATAGTATTATTTATTGGCGTATGGCCCGAGAAAGGAGATTTGAAGTAGGCGAGTGTAATGGTACCAAAAACCAGAGGGGCACGTGTGGTATTTATAGTAGTAAGCAAACACTCTTGCTCTAAAAAACATCTTGATGGAATCAAATGAAAAGGAAGGGAGTAATTTCTTGAATGAGTAAATAAATAATTTATTTTTTTATCCATCTCTGTAATTTTATTAATTTTTAATTAAATATTTATATTTTAATTAATTTTTTATGTTATTTTTAATTTTATAATTAAATTTTTTATATTAAATATTAAAATTAATAATATATTTGTTTAAAAAAATTATAATTAAAGATCTAATTAAATTTTTAATTATAAATATTTTTAATTTATAAAAAAATATTTTATTAATTTTAATATTTATTATACTGATAACTAATTATAAAATTAAAGATAGTGTATATACCTAATTAAAAAAATATATATAAATTAAAGATCCAATTATTTTTTATTTGAATGGTAACTTTTTGTACTTTTTTAGATACTTTTTTGTAAATAAGATAATTAATTTTTAAAATAATTATTTGAGAATATAAAAAATTAATCACTTATTTGTCATTGTTGTATTCTTTTTAGTTTTATTTTTACTTTATCTATACACACATGTGAATCTAGTATTATTATATTACTTATGAAGTTTGATTATAAATATTAATCAATTTTGATTATAATTTTTTTTATAAATATGAATTTAGTTTCATATTTGTAAAATTTGATTATAAATGTAAATATAAGATTATTCTGTATTTTTATATAGGTTTTATTAGTTCTTATATTTTTATTAAATTTTTAATTAAATTTTTATAATTAAATTATTATTTTATAATTAAGTGTTTATATTAGATAAAAAAATTATCTAATATAAAAACTCAATTACAAATTTTTAAATTAAAAAAATTAATTAAAAATTTAGTAAAAGTATATAAATCAACAGAGTTATTCAATTTTTTATATATATATTTGCTAGAATGGACGATCAACTAATTTTTAGTGTTCATATAACTTTATTGTATGAATCTTTGTTGAAAATTTCATGATAATTAATTCAAATTAAAAAATGAACTATTGGAGTCATATTTTTACTTTTAATTTTAGTAGAATTAGTTGGCCTTTTATGTTTGCTAAACTAAAAAGTTTGTAGATTTATTTCATTATTTGTACTTTATTTTGGATTTTAAAAATTGTAAGTACGTTTGGAAGTATCTTTAAATATATAATTTTTTATTTTAACAAATAATGTGTTTAATTTTGTTCATATATAATATTAGTCATTTAAAAAATATTATTTTCAATTTTTTTTTTATACTTGGGTAATTTTTACGTTCTTTAATCAAATATGACTAGTAGTACTTTTAAAAAGTAAGGGAAAAAAACAAATTTTAAAGAGTAATTATCCAAATTAGCTGGGACTTTTAGGTAGCGTTTGGTGGAGAGACAGAGACGAAAAGACTGAGATTGAGAGACAGAGACTAAGAGACAGAGATTGAAATAAATCTCAGTATTCTATTTGGTGCAAAATGGGAGACAGGAATTGAAACAAGAATGAAACTCTAATTTAATTTGCACAAAGAATAAAATTGGAATTAATTAATTGAAATGAGAGTATTTTAGGTATAAAATGTTATTAAAGTTTCAGTTTCTATTTCTAAAAATTTTAGTCCCTTGTGTCCCTATTTTTTGGAGGTACTGAAATACTGAAATTTTAGAGACAGAGACAGAAATTTTAGTACCAGTCTCTAAACCACAAATACAATACTAAATCTCAATCTCTGTCTCAATACCTCAAAACAAACGCTACCTTAATGTTAGTGTTAGGCAAAAAATATTATTCTTTAAGAAAAAGAGAGTTATTTAAGCAAATAAATATAAGTTAATATTATTGTCAATTTATGTTATATTGTTGTCAATTTTAATATGTTTCAAGAAACTTCTAGTTGATACTAATAAGGTCCGAACAATTTTATTCAAAATTTAAACTAAGTCTGTTATTTTAAAGATGTAATCGTGAGTAATAGCAATAGAGTGTTAAGATCAAAGGAGTGAAAATAGTTATTAGCTGAGGTTTGAAAAATGATGAAAATATACTAGGAGTAACTATCAATATTAAGTTAGTCTATAAATAAAAATTTTAGCAAATATTATAATATCAGTTCAATTCTTTTTAGAAAATATTTAAAAATTTAAAAATATTTTGAGTCTCTGGTATTATAGAAAAAATAGAAATCTTAAGTAATTTGTATAAAGTCTAAACTCAAATTTTATATTTTATTTTTATTTTTAATTAAAAATTTAAAATGACTATTTTAAAATTTTTAGAGACTATTTTAAAAAATTTTAAATTTTTTAAGAACTGATTTGTACTCAAATTAAATTAGAGAAAGATTATATTATATAACAAAAATAAATATTAAAAATTGTTTTGTATATTTAAAATTTAAAAATTAAAATATTTAATTATAAAAATATTAAAAAATAATTTAGATAATTACTTATTTTGTAAAAGCAACTACAATACGAAACTCGCTTTTAAGATTTGCATATTCACAAAACTTATTAATAAGGAAGGGGTCATTTGTGACCTTGATTGGTTAAATAATGTCACACCTGTTACGATATGGATGTCCATATCCATTCTATGTCTACTCAGCAAGTATTTTTGGAAAGTACATGCATTTAAGAATGTGCGGTGCATGCTTTCCAACTTTTGAAAATGTGAACCTTGAACTTGTATAAATAGAGGCTAAACCTCTGTACGTGATACAACATAAGCAAATAATAAAATCATTTCTTTTTTTATGTTACAATCAAATACTCTTCTCTTTATATTTCTACTACAATTCTTTCTCTTCTTTTATTTTATAAGTATTTTAAATTCTATTTTCTATTACTCTTTACATATAATATTAATAGCAATATTAATCATCTTTATTATATTGAGATTGTAACAATAAACAAATGCGATTCTCTCTCTCTTTATTTTTAATACTTCTTTCTATCTTTGTATATATATATATACATTACAACATATAATATTATTATATATATATAAATTATTATTGAGCTAATTATTTTAATACTAGAGTCTTCTATTTATACATCTCTATTATATATATCTTTTATTTCACAACACGTTATCAGCACGAGACTCTGATCAAATTTTGAGGAAGACTCAGAGAATGGCAGGGATATGTAATGAAGATGTATGCCTTGCGGATAGTGCAAGTTCGCACACTATTCTCAAAAGTGATATATATTTTACCCATCTTGTGCCAAAAGAGGAATATGTTAATACTATTATTGGCTCAGGCAATATGATTGAAGGCTCCGGAAGAGCTATAATTTTGTTTCCTGGAGGAACAAAATTTATAATAAATAATGCACTATTATCTACCAAGTCTCTGAGGAACTTGTTGAGTTTCAAAGATATTCGCCGAAATGGATATCATGTTGAGACGATGAATGAGGGAAATCATGAGTATTTATGTATCACAACTCATGATTCAAATAAGAAAGTTATATTAGAAAAATTACCCTCACTTTCATCTGGGTTGTATTATACCAAGATTAATGCAATTGAATCACATGCCACTGTAAACCAGAAGTTTATTAGCCCAAATGAATTCATAACTTGGCATGACCGATTGGGTCATCCGGGAACAACCATGATGAGAAGAATTATTGAAAACTCTCATGGACATTCACTAAAGAACCAGAAGATTCTTAAAACTAGTGAATTTTGTTGTGCTGCATGTTCTCAAGAAAAGTTAATTTTAAGGCCATCACCAGTAAAGATTGGATTTGAGTCTCCTGAATTCCTGGAAAGGATTCAAGGTGATATATGTGGGCCTATTCATCCACCATGTGGATCTTTTAGATATTTTATGGTCCTGATAGACGCATCTTCGAGATGGTCACATGTGTGCTTATTATCTTATCGCAAACTGGCGTTTGCGAGATTACTGGCTCAAATTATTCGATTAAAAGCACAATTTCCAGAAAATCCAATTAAAGCAATTCGTCTTGATAATGCTGGTGAATTTACTTCCCAAACTTTTGATGCTTATTGTATGGCTAATGGAATAAGTGTTGAACATCCAGTAGCTTATGTTCACACACAAAATGGGTTAGCAGAATCACTTATTAAGCGCCTCCAATTAATTGCTAGACCCTTGCTTATGAGAACAAATCTCCCAACCTCGGTTTGGGGGCATGCTATTTTACATGCCGCAGCACTTATTCGTTTGAGGCCAACGAGTTATCATCAATTCTCTCCTATACAATTAGCTTTTGGCCAGCAGCCAAATATTTCCCATTTAAGAATATTTGGGTGTGCGATATATGTTCCCATTGCACCACCTAATCGCACCAAAATGGGACCCCAAAGAAAATTGGGGATATATGTTGGATATGATTCACCCTCTATAGTGAGGTATCTTGAGATACAAACTGGTGATGTATTTAAAGCCCGGTTTGCGGATTGTCATTTTGATGAATCAAAATTTCCAACATTAGGGGGAGAGAATAAGCTTCCTGAAAAGGAACTTAATTGGAATGCATCATCGTTGATGCATTTAGATCCTCGATCAGGGCAATGTGAACTAGAAGTTCAAAAGATTATACATTTGCAAAGAATAGCAAATGAATTGCCTGATGCATTTTCCGATACAAAGAGGATAACCAAATCTTACATACCAGCGGAAAATGCCTCAATTCGAATTGACGTCCCAGTAGGACAAGTAGCCACTGAAGCAAATTCACGCCAGAAGCATGGCAGGGCGGAAAATGCCCCAATTCGAATTGATGTCCCAGTAGGGCAAATAGCCACGGAAGCAAATACACGCCAGAAGCGTGGCAGGCCTGTCGGTTCCAAAGATAAAAATCCTCGAAAGAGAAAAGAGGTAAATACGATTCCTGTTGAAAAAGACATAGTAAAGACACCGGCAGTTGTCCAAAATTCTGATATAACGCCAGAAGACGTTCAGGTACCTGAAAATTGTGAAAATAACGAGATCTCGATAAATTATGTCTTTACAGGAGAGAAATGGGACCGAAATAAGACAATTGTCAATGAAATATTTGCATATAATGTGGCATTAGATATCATGCATGAAAGTAAGGATCTTGAGCCAAGATCAGTTGAAGAATGTCGACAAAGAAATGATTGGCCAAAATGGAAAGAAGCCATGAAAGCTGAATTAGATTCACTTGCAAAACGTGAAGTCTTTGGACCTGTAGTCCGTACACCTGAAGATGTAAAACCTGTTGGATATAAGTGGGTATTTGTGAGAAAACGAAATGAGAAAAATGAAGTTGTGCGTTACAAAGCTCGACTTGTGGCACAAGGTTTTTCACAAAGGCCCGGTATAGATTATGAAGAAACGTATTCCCCTGTAGTGGATGCGATAACATTGCGCTATTTGGTCAGTTTATCTGCATATCATAAATTGCATATGCATTTAATGGATGTGGTAACAGCCTATTTGTACGGCTCATTAGATCGGGATATCTATATGAAAGTCCCAGAAGGACTAAAGATATCCAAACCATCCAATGAATATTCGCAAGGGTTATACTCAGTCAAATTGCAAAGATCTTTATATGGTCTAAAGCAATCTGGACGAATGTGGTATAATCGTCTTACTGAGTATCTGGCCAAAAACGGGTTAAAGAATGATGATATCTGTCCGTGTGTTTTTATAAAGAAATCTGCATCTGGATTCGTTATAATTGCTGTGTACGTTGATGATTTAAATATCATTGGGACTCCTGAAGAGATTCCAACAATTATAAAAATTCTAAAAGAAGAGTTTGAGATGAAAGATCTTGGAAGAACTAAATTTTGTCTCGGCCTGCAAATTGAGCATATAAAAAGTGGGATCTTTATTCATCAAACAACATACACAGAAAAGATCTTGAAAAGATTTTATATGGATAAGTCACATCCATTAAGTACCCCAATGATCGTAAGATCTTTGGATGTGAAAAAGGATCAATTCCGTCCTAAAGAAGAAAATGAAGATATCCTTGGTCTTGAAGTACCATATCTTAGTGCCATTGGAGCGCTAATGTATCTTGCTAATAATACGCGACCCGATATATCATTTGCTGTGAATTTACTAGCAAGATATAGTTCCTCTCCAACCAGAAGACATTAGAGTGGAATCAAACAAATCTTTCGATATCTTCATGGGACGGTTGATATGGGATTGTTTTATCCCTATGGATCCAAGTCACAACTAGTTGGCTATGCAGATGCAGGATACCTGTCTGATCCACATAAAGGGAGGTCTCAAACAGGATACCTATTCACATATGGTGGTACAGCTATATCATGGAGGTCCACGAAACAGACGATAGCAGCAACCTCCTCTAATCATGCTGAAATACTGGCGATTCATGAAGCTAGTCGCGAGTGTTTTTGGCTGAGGAGTCTGATTCAATATATTCTGTCATCATGTGGACTAATTGATCATAAGATAGCTCCTACTGTCCTGTTTGAAGATAATACAACATGCATTACTCAACTTAAGGGGGGTTACATCAAAGGTGATAGAACAAAGCATATTTCTCCCAAATTCTTCTTCACTCATGACCTTCAAAATCAAGGGACAATTGATGTCCAACAGATCCGTTCAAGTGACAATCTGGCAGATTTATTTACAAAGTCACTCCCAAAATCCTCCTTTGAGAGATTGGTACATGAGATTGGGATGCGCCGATTTCGAGACATTAAATGATGTCGGCAAGAGGGGGAGACTGTACTTTTTTTTCCTTGGTCAGGTTTTTTTTCCATTGGGTTTTTCTTGACAAGGTTTTTAATGAGGCAGTCCCTATTACAAAGGATATTGTACTCTTTTTCCTTCACTAAGGTTTTTCCCATAGGGTTTTTCTTTAGTAAGGTTTTAACGAGGCAATAATCCTAAATGGACATCTAAGGGGGAGTGTTACGATATGGATGTCCATATCCATTCTATGTCTACTCAGCAAGCACTCTTGGAAAGTACATGCATTTAAGAATGTGCGGTGCATGCTTTCCAACCTTTGAAAATGTGAACCTTGAACTTGTATAAATAGAGGCTAAACCTCTATACGTGATACAACATAAGCAAATAATAAAATCACTTCTCTTTTTATGTTACAATCAAATACTCTTCTCTTTATATTTCTACTACAATTCTTTCTCTTCTTTTATTTTATAAGTATTTTAAATTCTATTTTCTATTACTCTTTACATATAATATTAATAGCAATATTAATCATCTTTATTATATTGAGATTGTAACAATAAACAAATGCGATTCTCTCTCTCTTTATTTTTAATACTTCTTTCTATCTTTGTATATATATATACATTACAACATATAATATTATTATATATATATAAATTATTATTAAGCTAATTATTTTAATACTAGAGTCTTCTATTTATACATCTCTATTATATATATCTTTTATTTCACAACAACACCCTATTTATAGTTAATTAAACTTTAAAATTATTAGAATATTCTTCCTTAAAACATGAGGTAAAATGTTTGTTGTCGCACCCACATTTTAAAGTAGTATAAAAATAAATAAGATGCTAAGTCGTACGTATATTGCCGCACTTATGTTTAATTTAATAATTTTAAAATAAATTAATAAACTAAATCACATTTTTCAAAAAACTCTTGATATCATAAAAGAAATGTTAACACAAAGAGAACAAAAATAAAATTAGTTTATTAATACATAAATAGAATTTTAAAATAAAAAGAAATCTTACTTGGTACTCATGAATGAAAATCTGGATTAAAAAATATGGGCTACACACAAGAGGAAACTTTTCAAATAAAATGAAGCATTGCACAAGTGTTGAGGGAATGTTCAATAGAATAATAATAGACACGAAACTTGGATTTGTTGCAGAAAGTGAGACAAAAATTATGTTTATGGGATTCGAGAAGAGATCACAATGCAAGAAACAAGATAATATATGACAAATTTTCAAATTAAAATCCTACTTGCACATCAAAATTAATTATTATTTATTTATATATAGATATATATAATTTAATTTATTTTTAATATATATTTTATTTTAATATATATTATATCCTAATAATTAATATTAATAACTGATTTTGATATACACTTAATATTATTATTTTTCAAATAATGTGCATGTAAAAAATAAAGTGATAGGACTTGGGATAGGCATAAAGATTTATATTTCTCATAATTTAATCGCTCCATTATAGTCTATATTTAATCTCCAAATTTTAGTCCAATTTTTTCTTTGATAATATTAAAAAAACAAAAAAAAAATTAAACTTATTTTATTTAATATTTATTAATTCTAGCTTATCAATAATTAATAAATATTAAATAAGATAAATTTAAATTGTTTTTTATTTATTTTTTTTAACTATTTATAAAGCTTAAATCACATCTATCTGATTGATAAACCTTTACAAATTAAATATAGTGCTTAAGACACCTCTAGGGTTGCTCAATCATCCTTTTGTGTATAATTCTCAATCAATCTTAGAAACGCAAGGAATATCTAATGATAATAAGATTATTGAGATAAACATAAATGTATATGAGCTTCCTTAAAGAGCAAATATTATTACAGATGAAAGAGTGTGGCTAATAAATCTTTTTAAGATAGAACAATTTTATGTTCCAATCACAATAACAACCGGAAAACAATATATTTGGCCATTTTTACTACGAAGATAACATTAATTACATATATGACTTATTTAAGCTAATTTTATTATATTTATATAATTTTAAATATTATCATAATAATTTATATGTATTATTTTCTTAATATATGTATGATTTTTTATTAGTTTTTTATAGTTACTTGTAGGGAAAAATTACTCTTAATGAGCACTAAAAAGGTTTAATTATATATTAAATGTGACTATTATTTATATTTAAATTATAATTAAGAAGGACCTACTTAACAGAATGAATAACTTTAGTGAGAGTTTATTTGAGTGCTATTAATTAAATTGTTAAAAATTATCTTTTCTCAATCAAAGTATATTTTTTTAATGTGTTTGAAAAAATTTTAGTAATAAAAATAAAAATGTTAGAAAAATAAAAATTATTTTGTTTATAAGTTATATTTTATATTTTTTAAGAGATATTTTTAATATAATAAATAAATAAATATTTTTATATTATTGTACCCAAATATAATTATTAGACAAAAAATATATAAAATATCTAAATATAAATTAAAAAAATCATAAAAGTTCAGCAAAACAAACTTTATAAAAAAATAATAATGGCATTCGGTTATTGTTCTCCCTACAAATGGCTTTAAAACCCAAATCTAAATAATTAACTATTATCAAACCGATAGAATTATCATAAGGAAAAATGTAAAAATATATTTTTTTAGTAGTTATTATTTGATTATACTACATATCTAAGTATTTTTTTTATCCAAGTTTTATTTAAGTAGGTCCAACACCAACAAAAACTACTCTCATTAAAAGAGCGTTACTATATGCGCTTTATCTTCTTCTCCTCCCCACGCTTCTTCTTCTTCTTCTCCCCTGCGCTTCTTCTTCTTCTTCTTTCAAATACGCGCATACGTCATCTTTTTCTTCTTTCAAATTCACGTATACCTCCTCCTCTTCCTCGCACGCAGATTCTTCTTCTGCTTCCCCTCCTCCTCCTCCTCCTCCTCTTATTCTTCTCTTTCGTTATCGTCATCACCAACATTTTACTAATGAATTATTTTTTCAATCAAATTAAATGGAATGCAATTGTTAAATTGAATTGAATTGAATTGATAATCTCTAAATTGTAGATAGAGGTGTTTCGAATTTGATTTTATATAATAGATTATGTTTCATTCATTCAGTACTATACAATTGTTTCACCATGAGTATGTGTTCGTTTCATTATGTAGAAACCTGTTCAAATTTGATTTTATATAATGGATAATGTTTCGTTCATTTAGTACTATACAATTGTTTCACCATAATAACATGTTCGGTTCATTTCTATTCTACACCATTCAAAACTCTTTCTCCTCACCTTCTACTGCTTTTTCACCAGGAAGAGAAGGAAGAAAAGACAAAAAAATACAGCAGCAACAACAACAAAAGAATGACGATAGGGAGAAAACACATGAAGAAGGAACGCGAAAAAGAAGGAGGAGAATGAGGAGGAGGAGGAACACGAAGAAGAAGGCGAAGAAGAAGCGCGGGAGAAGAAGAAAAAGAAGTGCGGGGAGAAGAGAAGAAGAAGAAGAGAAGAAGTGTGAGGAAAGAAAAAAGAGGAAAAAGCGTATGACCAAAAATTGCTTGGATGAACTTGGATGCCAAAATTGCTTGGACATGGAGAATATCTCTTATTATTAATCAATTTTTTGTTATAAGATTAATATTTGAATCTTAATTTTTTAAAATTTAAATTTATAATTTATAATTTATAATTTATAATTAAAAATAAAAAATTAATTAATTTTAATTAAAAATAAAATTCTACACCGTCAAAACGCCACACTTTCAACGTTCATAGTCTCAAACTAATCCCAAATCCTAACATACACTTTCTTTTTTTTTTTTCCCCAATTTTTAAAAACCAAGGTATATATATATGTCTCCCCTCTCATCGTGCTTCTTATGAATGTACACATTTTCATTGTTATGGGAGCTTTCTTAGTTTGTTTGTGCTTCATTATTCGTTTTTCTTATTCATTTCTTTTTGTAATGAATAATGATGCTGATTGATTGATGAGCAAGTCACTGAGCAAATGGATGATGATGTTTTAGTGGGAGAAGTAAAGAAGGTTTTAGAAATATGAATGATTATGCATGGTTATGGACTTATGGTTATTCCAGTATATTCCAAGATATTATTGTCTATTTATAAAAAAAAGGTATTCTTTTTAAATATGTGAAAAAATGACACGATCATATCTTATATGTCTAAATGTCACTTTTTTTTTTCTTTTTTTCTTTTTAAATAATGATGCTAGATGACAAAGTTATTTTGATAACTAATAAATTTAACTAAATTGGTAAAATAGTTTATTGGTACAATAAAAATTAATTAAAAAATAAAAAAAGACATATAGAAAGAAAAAAAAAAGGACTTGATAAAAAAATTTAGATGTATAACATTATTCATATTTAAATGTTGTTGTAATGATCTATAATAGCTTCATTTAATATGATTCAAGAGTATCGCCTATTTATTGGTATTTGGTAACGAACAAATAAAAGAAATAGTCAAACAATAAAGTGTCAATTTCAATATCAATCTAATTAATAGACAAATATTCTAATATTGTTTAACAGTTATATTTTAAAAATATTTTATTATTAACATATTTTAATAGAAATACTTTTATGAGCTATTTGACAATTCAAAAACAATTTTAATAATTTACTATTTATTTTTTCTTGTGCAACATTCCAAGGAGTGTTGCTAATCAATTTTGACCGTAATGATATGTCTAAATGAACACAAACACACATTTTACTTGGCTGCATGCAAGCATCAAATCAAATCATTAATACCAATCATTATATAATTAATTAAAGTTGAATAAATAAGTTAAAAACTGCATGGGGATTTTTTGTCTATCAAGTTTCTTCATCGATGGCGTTACATATCACATGATTGATAGATGCATTCTAACAACCATTAAATGATTCTAAAATAATTGGGTGGAGGTGGAGCATAGTGTAAAAAAGGTATATAATAATGAACGACCTAATCATAAGTCCTTATAATTGGATTGCTCTCAAGGAAAATTACATCAAAATCAAGTTATACTATTGTAACTTTAAGTCTTTAACCATGAATCAAACAATTATGTTATTAATCAATATCTTTTGTTGGCCTAATATTTTATAACAACTATGGTATATAAAAAATTATAAATATATATTTAATTTTTTTTATAAAAATTAATTATAGTGCTGTAAAAATATTTAAAAATTATCATTATCTACTCCCAATTTATATGAACCTGATTTATGTATTGTAAAGGTATATTTGAAATAACATTTTATATTAAAAATGAATTTAATTTGATGTACTTAGGGCTGGCAATTCATACCCTACCCGCGGGTATCTAATTCGGTCCAATCCGTTCGGGTTGGGTAGGCTACCCGATCCGCTGCGGATAGGGTAGGGTACGGTCCGGGTATGCCTGCGGGTAGGGTAGGATACGGGTTTAGGGTGTACCTTACCCTACCCTACTCTATCCACATCTTATATATAACACATATTTTATAAAAATTAAGTACATAGTAAAGAAAGTGAGAGTTGAACCCACAACTCCCTTATGTAATGACTTACAATAAGTGAACAACCACTAAAATTAGTTAGTTAATTTAGTAATTTAGAGTGTTAGTTATTTATTTTTTATGTTATTAATATGTATAAAATTCAAAATGATTGAATTTTATATTTACTTTGAAAAAATTTGATATTTCTGCGGGTAGGGTAGGATAGGATAGGGTAGGGTTTAGAATTTTAGGGTGCGAGTAGGGTTAGGGTTGAGAGATTCTCAACCTGCGGGTAGGGTAGGATAGAATTTTAATAAAATTTTCAACCCGCAGGTAGGGTTAGGGTAGGGTCCAACCCTACCCATTGCCAGTCCTAGATGTACTGTCAGTGTAAAATAATTTTATACGTAATATCACATCAATAAAAATAATTATCTTTTACATTGACTGTATAAATGGTCATCCAAAAGAATGAATGTGATTATACGACTGTATAAAATGCTTTACACTGTTAGTATATCAAAATTAAATTTATTAAAAAAAAGTTAAAAAATTTCTACCTTGATCTACGACTGGATAATATAAGCACGACTTTTGATAAGCTTCTTACAATACCCAACAGAATGCTTTTGTCGCTATATCCAGTAAATTGTTCTGTGTAAATATAGAATTTCTATTAGAATTGATGAGCCAAGAACAATGAGGCTACACAAACCAATTGTGATTACAATGGTAGTAGGCTCCTTAGTTATAGGTTTACAACCATCCCACGTCCATAATAAAAATAGTTATTAATCACTTATAATATATAAAAATATAAATTTAACATCTCAAAAAAATTATTAAACAATTAATAAATAAATTTAATTATTGGTCTATGACAAATCTAAAAACTTTGATATTCGAGACCGAATTTTATATAATTTTTGTAATTATCTCTTTTGTGTTATTTTTTTATTATATAAAAATAATTTATGCATGATATGTAACTACAAAATTTTTGTTAAAGATTTTCAATGTATATAGAGAAAAAACATAAAATATTCAGTATTTTTTGCTTTTGACATGAGAATTATGTATAAAAAATATAATAATATTAATAGTACTCTATAAAATTATAAAATACCAGCATTTTTATAATATATTTAGTTAAAAAATTATTATATATCTTTACAATTAAAATTAATTCTTTTAAAAATTTTAAAAACTTAAAAATAAATAATCATAAATTATGAATTATCTCAAAGATATCAGTACTTTTATAGAATATAAGATATAACTCTCAAAATAAAATCATAAACAAAAGAAGTTATTTTAAAAATATAAAGAGATTTTCTTTTAAACAAATATAAGTTTAGAAGAAAAATTAGTATTTTTTACAAGAAAAAAAATTCTAAAGTAAACAATGTGATTATTAAAACATAATGATATAAGTCATTATCTCTACAAAAATAAATATATAGAAATTAATTTAAAAAAATATAAAAACATGAATGTGTGATATTAAATTGATTATGTAAAAATATTAGTGAGAAAAATAATCCTATCATATTATTAAAAATAATTACATATAAAATTATTAAATATTTTTTATTTTATATATCAAGTACATATTTCATATATATACTTCTTTAAAATTTTGAGAAAACTAAGACTACTACTTACCCTTCTTTAAATCCATGTGGATATATTGCAAATTTGATTATTACATTATAATATATTTGATTATTCTAAAGACTAATTATTTAGTAACTAACTTATAATGTGTACTGAACATTTTTAACAAAATTTATATTTGTTATTGTCTATTATTCAAATTGGACCTAAAATAATTTTAGCTAGTTATGTCCTTTCATACGGGACCAAATAAAAATGTAACTTAAATGTCAATGAGTCTTAGTTCATATGACATATTTTTTCCTTTCCATCTCAAAGGTCTAGAGTTTAAATTCTACAATTGAAGAAAAAAATTTGATAAGTGTATGAAGAGTGTGTAGGTATGTTATGTACTTAGGATTCAGGGTTATCTAATCTATTTGGAGTACTTAAAATTGGAGATTGTCTAATCCACCTTACAAAAAAAAAAGGAGTGTAACTTAAATAGTATCCACGCTAAAATTGACGGATTAGTCTTTGGTCTGTTCTATTAAATTAGAAAATACTATGAAAAAAACAACATAGGTCAAACGATGTCATTGAACTTTATATGTATTATGTCTACAGAAAAATCGTTCACTCTTTGTTCATTTTCTATTTCATCCACCCTTTTAACTGTCTGTTAATTTTTTTCTTACATGTCCAAACTATTTGAGATGCGATTTTACCATCACTTTTACAATAGATAATATAAAAAACCAAAAAAAAAATATCTACCTAAAATCTTATGTAAATTTCGTATAAATTTATCCGAATTTTCTCCAAATTTTCTTTCAATTACGAGAGTAAAAATTTAAAGTTTTAAACACACACCCAAAATATATTCTGGAAACCTATTTTTTATGCCTCTCAGGCGAACATTGACTTTAGGACTGGAGTCTAATATCCTTGTAGGTAACACCAATCATAACATGGTATCCCGAGATAACTTTGCCTTGTAAGGAGGATTCCTTTGAACATTATTCCATCTTAAGATTTGGAAGACTACTTGCAACCATTTACAATTTTACATACTAATTCGAGTAAATTCAATACTATACTTTTTCGCTAGGAACCAAAATTGTTATTAGAGTAACAAATAATATTTGTCGTTTGTTTGTAAACAATTTAAAAAATACTTGTAGCATTTTATTTGTATTAATATTTTTCCTAACATTTGAAAATATTTCAATTTATATCGCTATATGTGTAATTATCCTATTCAATTCTGAAAAATTTTAAAATATATAGCATACATTATAGATGAAAATCAATACAAGTTTTCAAGATTAGGACAATTTTGAGCCATTTTAACAGATATAATTAATTTGTAAAAGATAAAATAAAAATTTATTACGAAAATTAGGATAAATAAAAAACATGTTTACCCACTACTATTACAATAATTTTCATAGGGGTGTTATCGGTTCGGTTTAGTTCAGTTTTGGACCAAAAACCAACCGAACCGATATGTTCGGTTCCTACAGATATACAACCGTTCGATTTGTTGTTTTTACAACCGAACCGAACCAACAGCGGTTTGGTTCGATCGGTTTTTCGGTTTTTAATTTTTAATGAGTAAAATATGAATCACAATAATTAGAGGTTTGAAATAGTCAATAAACTGAAATAATAAGAGTAAGACATTGAAATGGTTAGGGGTTGGAAATTTTTGCTATTAGGTTAAAGGTTAAAATGGTTAAAACATTGAAATTGATGCATATCTCCGGTTCAGTTTGGTTCGGTTCGGTTTCTATCGAGCCAACTGAAAACTGAACCGAATCGATCGGTTTTGTCAGAAAAAAATCGATTTTTTCGTTTTTTAAATTGGTTGTTGTAATTTTCGGTTCAGTTTGCGATAATTTTCGGTCCGGTTCGATAACTTACACCCCTAAATTTCCAATAGTGGCCTAAGCCTAGCAGTAGTCAATAAAAACCTGAGCCTGTAACTTTTTGAACATTATAGTATCAAAAAAGAAAAATTATAGACACAAAATCATAAAGAAAAAAGAAAACCAAAACCCCCAAATTTTAAGGACGGATAAAACTTCGTTTAAATGAATGAATGAATATGATAGAGTGTGGTGTAGGGGGTAAATGCAGATCAGATATAACCAAAATTTTTATCTGATATGAATTAAATTATCGGATCGAATCGGATCCAATATCCGTAATTTTTAAGTTTGGATCCGATCCGATCCAATCCGCACATTTGCAGACCGGATTGAATATCCGCAAAACACAAAAATATTTTTGAAAGCTTATTTTTACTAAAAAAATATCAATAAAATTCATTTTTTCTATTCTTTTAAATATGTTTACTTTTAAAATAATATTAAACATATTTTTATTAAATAATAAATTAAAACAATACAACATATATGATAATTATTGGTTGAAATAAAACATAAAAAAATATTTATTTATTTATTTTTTTATTTTTGCGGATACGCGAATATACGAATCAGATATGTGGATACCTACACAAAATTCGTAATCTGATCCTATTAGTGTGCAGATCGAATCGGATTCGATAGACTTGTAAATCAAATTCATATCTGCAATTTTCGAATCGAATTCAGATAAATACCGCAAATATACAAATCGAATCCGATCCACAAACACCACCGTAATAGTTTAGACAGGTTTCCACCAAACATGGAATTGTGGTGGGAATGGTAAGTGTGGGGATCTTCATGCGTTCGCAATTTTGCATTTCCACCCACGTCCTCAACTTCAATCCTTATGCTTACTATGGATATCAATATCATAGAGCGTTCTTGGTGGAAAAATGTATCACCGTCCCTCAAAGTTTCTCGTATTAATATATTATACCAATTTTACACACACATATAAAAAAATATAGGTAAACAATGAGAATATTAAATAATGTAAATAATAAATATGTCGGATGTTCAATTCAATAGGTATGTAGATAATTATGTTCATTATTTTTAATTGGATGTTTATTTCTTTTGATTTGATTTACTCATATACAGTTAACAATAGTTGAATGTTCAATTCACTAGGTATGCAGATAGTTATCCTAATATTGAGGTTTAAGAGATAATTTGAAGTGAAGTATTTTTTTACTTTATTAGGTCAATTATAGAGCCAATTGTTCATATTGTTTACAAAAGTTATTGTCTACCTAGCACACACACACAAGTTTATAACCAAAATGTGCCACAGATCACTTTCTCATTGCAATTGAAATCAAATATTTCTTTCCAAAATTAAAGAATTCTCCTCTACTCCTTACTAATTTTACAACCAAAATGTGCCACATGTCACTCTCTCATTGTAATTGAAATTACATCTTTTCCTCAAAAATTAAAGAATTCTTCCCTCCTCCTTACTAATTTTACAACCAAAATGTGCCACATGTCACTCCTTCATTGCAATAAAAATAAAATCTTTCCCTCTAAAATTAAAGAGTCCTCCTCTCCTCTCTCTTCCTTTCTCTATTTCTCTCATTCCTTCAACCACTGTATCTATTTTATATATCATTATCAATATTAATGACTAATTACTTATTTGACAATCAAAATGTGCAATATGACATTCTTTAATTGTATTAAAATTAAAATTAAAATTGAAATATACATATATTATGTATTATATATTACTATCTAATTTAATAATCAAATGTGTCACATGACACTCTCTTATTAAAATTGAGAGAAAATATTTTTTTTCAAAATTAATAAACTCCCTTCCTAAATTCTCTCATCTATCTCTCTCCATTTTTTTATTTCTCTATACTATTTTTACTCTATATATAATTTATATTTTATATAAGTAATTTGACAAATTAAAATATGTCATTCGATATTTTTTTACAATTAAAATAAAATTTTTTCTTTCCAAATTAACAAACTCTCACTCTCACTCTCATTCTTCATCTTTATCTTTCTCTCTTTTTTCTCTCATTCTCTATTTTTTCTATTTTTCTCTTCTACAGAAAATAAAATTAACAAAATAATATAATTTAAATAAAAAATATTATTATTTTTGTTATTATATACATAGTTTTTTATTTAGTTTTAAATTTTCACCGCTTATCTTTCTAATCTATATTTTCATTTATCTTCTTTCAAATATTTATTACATATAATTTGGAGAGAATACTAATGTTATAATTAAAACTTAGAATCAAGATTCAATTGTTTTAAAAAAATTAATTTTGAGTTAATTTTATAATTATCAGTATAATTTTTTTATGCTAATATCTAATCATATTTTTATACACACAGGGAGGAAAAAATATTATTTTTAAATAGCAAGTAAAAAAATTAATTATTTCTATTTGTGCAATAGACTTAACAGTTAACACCTAATTAAATATAAAAGTATACACGTTAAATTGTTTTAAATTTTAGATAATGAATATTAAAATTAATTATTAATAAAAAATTAGACTTTTCATATAAAAATAATAACTAAAACTCTTATTATTTGATTTTTATCTACAGATATCTTGGTCTTTTAGTCAGAGATTTTGTCAATCTACGATTTTTTTTTGTAAAAGTAGTTTGATTTTATAAATCTTTTATGTCATGCATAATCTAAACTGTTAGAACAAAGTAGACTGTAATTTTAAAAAATTTATATTCCCATAATATTATTATGGGTAAAAATATATATATAGTGTGTGTGAATTAATGCTAGATTTTGTTAGGTAGATAATGGCTTTTGTGAACAATGTGAACAATGGATTCTAAAATTGACCAAATAAAATAGGAAAATTATATGGAACCAAGAGGTTACTAGCCAAAAATTAAACAAAACCACATTAATTTATATTAATAATTAATTTTAAATTTTTTAAATTCAAAATTTAAAAAATTTAAAATTGATTAAGTAAACCTAATTAAAACCTATAAAAACCTTTCTCTTCTCTCTCACATTAACCTACCCACCTCCAACAATTACACACACACCTCTCTCTTTCACTGTCAGGCCCTCTCCGCCTCCCCACCGCGACCCACTCCTCTTCTATCACCGACATCTGATTCGTCGGATTCGCCACCGTCAACAAAAATCCATACTCAACACGTGAATAAGACAAGTTTTGGAAACTTCTAGCTGAACTTGATGAGAGAATGAAGAAGGTTTATTCCAAGATGAACCCTCACGACATATCCTTCGTTCGATTCGCGTATTCCGACAATGATGATTTCGTCCCCATCGTCATTATGATATTGATTTTGGTGTTCTTGACGGTGTTTGGTAGATCGGTGGCGACACTTTGCACGTGTGTTTTGTGGTATGTAATTCCAGTTATGAGTGAAACCTTTTTTCTTCTTCTTCAAGTTCAAAGCCAATAAGAAAAACTGTGAGGAATACAAATAAAAAGGAATATGTGAGAGGGTTGGGTTGAGTGTAAAGAAGATGGTGGTGATGAATGATGGTTTAAATTCTCCATCAAAGGACAATGGTTCACCGAAACATGGCACGGTAGCAGCATAATCACGATGTTGTTTTATGCGTTTTGGATATTAGATGCCGTTTTGATAATTAAAGAGATGGTAAATTACACAATTACAGAAATATAAAAAAAATATTCATTTAATATGAAAAAAAAACATTTTAATACTTAACAAAAAAAATATTCAGTTATATTTTAGAAAAAATAATTAAATATCTATAAAATTAAAAAATATATATATAATTCTTAAAGAAATAGAGATATTCACATTTACAATACAAAAAAATTCGAAAAATATATAAAAAAAATCCATTTAGTATGAAAAAAAAATTTCTGATACTTAGCAGAAGAAACATCCATATATATTAACTTGTAGAGATTTTAGATTTATTCAAAGATATTTGGCTGGTTTTTTGCTAATACCCTTTTGGTTTCCTAGCATTGTTCAATAAAATAAAAATATACTACACCCCTAAATTACCCACTTAAATCTTAATATTAAGATAACCATCTGCACACCTAGTGAATTGAACATTCGATATATCTATTGTTCATATTATTTAGTATTTTCATTGTCTACCTATACTTTTCTATTAATGCTGGAATTAGTTTCTAAAATATTATACATGAATTGAATTATACCAATTTTTTTTTTGTTTTCTATGGTATCCTCCAACTTTTCTATTAATGCTGGAATTAGTTTCTAAAATATTATACATGAATTGAATTATACCAATTTTTTTTGTTTTCTATGGTATCCTTCAACCCGATAAGTTAAGTATTAATTCATCACAAATCTGAGTATTGAGTTTGTCGCTGGCCAATAAATTGATGTATGATTCGAATTCCACATTTACTTAAACAGACTAATAAATTATACTAATATTTATTTATTTATTTATTTATTATTATTATTACTACTATTACTATTATTATTATCTGATTTTCTTCTATTTTTTGTTTGTGGGGTTTGAAAATACATGGGTGGGCTTATGTAGGCCCAACGTTTTAAATTTTCAGTGGCCTGAATTACGGATTCCTGGAATAGGCCAATTCTCGTTAGTTCTTACCCACATACAACTCTTAATTAATAAAGGTTTATTTATTTTTTATTTTAAAAATACTTATTAAGATTATAAATTAAAAAATATTAAAAATTTAAATTTTTAATATATTTATTTTATTTTTATTAAAATAATTTAATATTTTTATTAATAATAATTTTATTATATGTCTTTAAAATATATGTTAATTAAATCTTAATAATAATAAATAATATTGTCAGCGTTGTAACATCAAATTCATTTCATTGGATCACGAGAATTTCATGACATCTTTCTTTGGATTTATCATCCCTTTTAATAAAATCTTGAAGCGCTTGAAATTTTCATATCAATCATTGAAGTTGACAATAATAATAATAATAACAATAATAATAATATGCCAATGAGTTATAGCTCAAATGGCATAGTCTTCCCATACTCAATTAAGAGTGTTGTGAGTTGGAGTCTCCTATCTTTGGTAAAAAAAAAAAAACAATAATAATAATATATGCGAGCGGATCTCATCTGTTATTTTTTAAAATAATATTTATATATTTAAAATTATATTAAAAAAAAAAAAGAAAAAACGTGTACATATCACGTGTAAATTTATAGTAAATTTGAGCTGATATCAGAATAATGCTTTAAAAAAAAATTTTTTTTTACTAGGTGAGATCGACTAAGTTGATCAAACAAATGATTAATCTCCTATTATATATCATCTCTAGCTCTACATATCAGAATAACTATTTTGTAATCGAACAATTAAAATTTAGAATTTTGTTAACCAATATTTTTTTTTTACTAAAAGTAAAGCGAACTCGTAACTTCTAAGTGAGTATTAAAAAATTATGTCATTTGTGTTATAGCTCGTTGACACTAATATTTTTTAATATGTTATAAAAAAAAACTTAAAAATATTATTTTAAAATTAAATTTATATCCTTAACCCAAGTTTTTGTTACTATGGATGCCCCTCTTTTCTTTTCTTTATTTTTTTTCAAACATTGGTAATTTATTTCTTACCTTTTTTATTTGTTCAAACATTATTCTTGTTACAGGGAAACCAAATGGTAAATTGAGCAAGAAAAAGAAATAGAAAAAAAAAAAGGAGGGGAAAAAGCGAATGTTGTAGCTGGATACAATAAAATGAGTAATGAATGTGGTTGTTTGAGGTGTCTGATAGTTCTGAAGTGTGGCAGAATAACATAAACCGCCACATAAAACCCCTTCAATAAGATGAAAGTGGTTTTCATAGGGATCAGTGTTCTGATATAAAATCTTTGGCAGTTGATACAACCTTGTGCCCACACCTTATAACACCTTAAGAAAAGTACATACTGCTTCTTCTGCTTATGCCTCTGCCTCTTAGCTTTTACACACTTTTTTTTTCACCTTGGACCACAACTCAATGGGTATCTCACTACTTCAAATTTTGACTAAACTGCCATTTTAGTTTCAAAAGATTTAATTTTTAATAAAATAATATTCAAATATAATTTCAATTTGGTAAAATACTAAAATGTATCAATTACTTTTATAAATAATAAACAACTCATGTATTCTATCTAATTTTTATTAGTACATTTGAAAAATTATTTAAAAAGCATATATAAAAATTTGAAAAGACATCTGATATGTAACCCTGTTTTTAATTTGTTTTTAAATTTTTTCCATTTACAAAAAAAAATAACTAAAAAATACTAATTAAAAAAATCACCAAATTTAGAAAATAGACGGATCTCAATATTTTAGACGGGCTACATAAAAAATTAATTCAATATAATTTATAGAGTTCTTTTTTAAGTATATCTTCTTATTTTTGATATATATTGTCAAATTAAGATATTTTTAGAGGATCAAAATATCATTTTCTTCTTTTCAACATCATTTTATAAAAAAAAATCTCTTAAAACATTAAAATTGTAATTACCTCAAAATCTTTTAGATCTTTTATTAAATCTCCATTAAAAGATCAAATATTGTTTTACAGATACAAAATTTGGCATTCATGTAAGATATCATATAAATGAATAAATATTAATGATGCTGCTATATGTATAAATATTTTTGTAACTAAATCTAATTAAATTAGTGCAAATTTAGCGATGGATCATCATTTATTTTTTTTTTCTAGACTTTTGCACCATAAAAATTTATAGATATAGCACAAAAATTTTTGTATATAACAACTTATCAATATAGTATAGAATTTTTTACACATAACACATAAATTTTTGCTCTAAATATATTTTGTTAGTTGAGTGAGTTAATGTTTTGAATATGTAATCTTTCAAAAATTTCTATGTTGCACACCAAAATTTGTGTACCATGTACCAAGATTTCTGTATTGTATACCAAATTTTATGTGCTTTGTGTATTTTGTTAGTTGGGTATCTATGTTTTGGATATGTGGTCCTTAAAAAATTTATGTTGTATACTAAAATTTTTATATTGCGCATATTTTGTTAGTTGTGTGTCAATGTTTTAGGTATGTAATTCTTTAAAAAAATTTGTGCTATATACTAAAATTTCTGTCCGTGCACTAAAATTTATGTACTCTAATTTTTTAAACATATATAAGAGAAGAAAAAGAAGAAGGTGATGAGGACGACGACGACGATGATAATAAAGGAGAATGTGGGAAAAAAAATTAAACAACAACAAGATAGTGTTAGCGTCAGTGAAAAAGAAGATAGTAATAACAGCAATGACGATGACGCCAGTGACAACAACAACAATGATAACGATATTGAAAAAAGAAGTACACAAAAGAAGAAGAAAAAAAGACATTGACAATTAAAAAAAAAAACACACAAAATAACTTAATTAAAAATTTAGTTTAAAAAATGGTTAAATCCCTAATTTTACTCAAATATTAATTAGTTCCGATGAAATAATATAGCAATAACAATTTAATTCTCAAGACAAAGAAAATGACGTAGTAAATCATGCATTAGTTTGGTCTTACGTAAACTATAACTGATGACATGATTATAATAAGTGAAAGGAAAAATTGAATGGAAAGAAGTTTGAAATTGATTGTTAAAAGAAATAGTTACCAAGTACCAACACTAAATCCGAGGGCATCATTGACTACTAACAATAGTTTAATTAATTTTGATTTGCATCTACTACAGGCTGGGATTGGACCACTATTATGGTTGTTGTGTACATGCCTAGCTAGATGTAGATGCATGCCAACTCCATTCCATCAAATAAAGATGAGATGCATGAGACACTGATCCCTTGCTCTCTGTTTGTGTCTTAGTCCTTTTTATGGCCTTTGCCAGCTGCAATAGTTAATTGCTTATGGTACACCCCTATGGTATGGACCATCCTATGGGGGGCAGACATTGAAACCCTATTCCAACTATTAGTGTGGTCCTATAACTAACTTTCATAAATCTATACTTAAGCTGCTTGCTTTTTTTTTTACTTTTTTAAATTACCCGTTTCAATTAGAATTAAGCTATCTATTTAGTCTCTAATCTCAATTTAGTCTCTCACAATGTTAGGTCATATTTAACGGAGAAGAAAGAGTTGAAGAAAATTGAGACTAACTTGATGTACTTTTTTAGAACTTAACTATGATCAAATTAAGAATAAATTACAATTTGTACCCATAAAAAATACAGATGCTGACAAATGTACCCATATAAGAATAAAACGACAATTATAACCATGGAAGATGGCTTCCGTGTGCCAAGAATACCCGGACGTTAGTTACACAATTGGTCCGTTAGGGTATTCTTGATACACGAAAGCTATCTTTCGTGGATACAATTGTCGTTTGATTCTTATATGGATACATTTGTCAGCGTTTGTATCTTTCATGGATACAAATAGTAATTTATTCATCAAATTAATTACTCATAAAAATTATGTTATTTACTTACTTTGTAGAATATGAAATTTTAGTATTCTTTATAATAATATCGTATATCATAAAAAAGTAGAATGATTTGAAGTTATTTTTCTAAATTTTAAATTCATAAGTCTAAATTATAAAAGACGTTACTATTATATCAAAAATAATATTTTCGACAAGTTATTATTGGTGTAAATAAAATATAACACTGTGTCAAAGCATAAATATATTCGATAAAAAATAAACTCTTCGGCAAATAAAAAATAAAATTAGAAAAAAATTAGAACATTATTAAATTACTTTTCTAAATTATGAAATATGTTATTGAAACTTACATTATACTTTATTGGATATAGTCCTTTTTTTCTTCAAATTAAGTATAACGTGAAATAGTTATAAAGTGAAGTGTCTTTTATAGTAAGTGTATGGTCCCAAAAAATAGGGTGAAAGCGGATCGGATTGGATTCAATATTCACAGTTTTTTAATTTGGATCCGATCCGATCTGATTCGTATATTTGCAAATCAGATCTAATATCGGATATATTTGCAAAATATAAAAATATTTTTATTAAAAAATATCAATAATTTTTTTCTATTTTTTAAATATATTTATTTTTAAAATAATATTAAATATATTTTTATTAAATAATAAAATTAAAATAATATAACATATATAATAATTATTAATTAAAATAAAATATAAAAAAAATATTTATTTATTTATTTATTTATTTTTACAAATCCACATATATACAGATAAATCCACAATCCGATCTTATTAGCGCGTGGAACGGATCCGATTTAATAATCGGATCTATATTCGCAGTTTTCATATTAGATTTGAATAAAATGCACACGGATTAGATCCATAAACATTCCTACTAAAAAATAAAGGATCCAATAAGGGAGTGAGAGCGAAGTGGGGGAAGAAAGAGCGTTTGTTTTGTGCCTTGTTTGTGAGTGTGAATGGTGCATTGATCCTTGTTGTACGACTTAGTATTAGTCGTTAAAATCACTAATAACTCCACCTCACAAAGTTTGTGAGACTCTGTGACTCATTTGTTGTTGGTTGGACCCAAAATACCAAAGGGAATGGATGAGTGATGAGTGAGGACTTATGGAGTGGACTCCACGTTGACAATTGACATTCCACCATTTTCCCCTTCCCTCTCTTCTCTCTGTCGTTTTCTTTCCATTTTCAATGTATGTGCTCCTTCTTTTGCTTCCCTCTCTACTAATGTGGCAACAACAAAATATTATTTAGAGCTCTGCCTTTGGCAACAACTTAACACAAAAGAATTGTGTTATGGGATTACAAAATACTATGTATATAGTAAAAATTAGTCATCAAATCAACCGTTATATAAATGTATGTGTTATTTTATACATTTTTAATATATATTTTGTATTTTAATATGATTATATAGCATAATTGTATATAATATTATGCAATATCGTATTAATTGTTTACTTACCTTAAGTAGAGTTCACGTGTATTTGATGGTAAATATTATATATTTGAAGTACATTAAACTTGTATGGATGATACTTACGCATACTAACAATGAATAGTTAATGTTACTTTTAGTCCAAAGACAAATGGAAAGTCATTTTGGTTTCCAAGACTTTTTAAATTTGTTACTTATGGAAGTTTTTTTTTTTTTTTCCATCAAAACCTAATTGCTACAATCAACTATTGAGACCAAAAATAAATGTTAACCTTAATAGCAATTTGGAAGTGAAGGGAGGAAAGGAAGGTATAGGAGTTGAATTTTGGGAATCTAGAGAGTTTAAATTGGGACACACTAGTGAGTAGTGAGTACTAGTCCCCCCCATGATTGAATGATAAGGAAATATAGCATTGATAAGGGTGAGTCTATCGCTGTGGTTGTTGTGGTAAGACTTGGCTGTAAACAACTAACAAATGCGTTGATTGAATCACAAATAAATAGTTTTAAGGACTGAACAAAAATGGAAGGTTGCTGGCAGAGGATAAAATAAATGGCTTTAAAGATTGAACAAGATCGAAGGTTGCTGGCTTTTATATCTCTCAAGAGAAAATGGAAAAAAACAAATATGAGGGACCAAGGGTTTTGAACCCGACGTGAATCGAACACGCAACCTTCTGATCTGGAGTCAGACGCGCTACCATTGCGCCACGGATCCCAGTTGTGTTGTTCTCCATTGTGGAATTTTTATTTATGTTATATATTTATTTTAATTTCTTCTTCTGCCGAAAGAATGCGTTCATCGTATAGTGGGAAAATTTTATACTGGAGAATATCCTTTTTCATTCCTATTGTAAATAAAATGTGTAATGTAAGGTAAAAATATGAATTTTTTTACATTTGCAGTAATTATTATATTTATTTAAAAAAATCTTTTTTTTCTTCCCAACACAAAAATTTTCCCGTATATTTAAGATTTCTCGAAATCTCTAAACAATTGAGACGAGCTTTTCTTTTTGGTAATTAAACGGGCCTAAGAAAAACACAAAACTAAAAAGCTAATCTGATTCTTGAAGATATGTTTTTCGAAAGAGATTCTTGATGATGTTAAAAGGGGGTGATAATGAGACGATCTTTGGGGTTTACAACAAGGTAATGGGCTTCTTACAGAAACAAGGCAATGGGCTAGGACCAATATACATTAGTGGGAGAAGGATATTAAACACATCTTGCCAAGATCAAGCCGAAAAAAACAGACGTTGCTAATGGATTGGTCTTTACACAGACCACAGTGGTGTGTACTGTGTAGGATTGCTACTTTACTCACTTGTAATATGCGAAAATGTAAAAGAATTTTTGTCGACATTTTTTTTATCCACTGGATGTAAATTCATAGGAACAACCAACGATTATTCCCTAACTATGAATTTATGTGTATTTTTCACGTGGAAATTCATCTTTTGATAGATAGGAAATTGGCTTCCAAGCGTGTTACATGTACCATGTTCTTAAGAATCGAATCCGAAAGTATATTAAAATAAGAAAAAGGTTACTTGTACAACACTAATCAATCTTTAATCAGCCTTTAATAATATTTAATTATTTTTTTATTAAGACACTCTCCTACTTTTTAAATACATATCTATAAATTAATTTAATTTAAATATTAAAATCGAAAATTTCTCTAACTACTTGTACACTTCATAAGTACTTATCGGTAGGGGTGGCAACACTACCCGAATCCGCGGGTACCCACCCCGCCCCGCACCGGGACGGGTTCTTGAGCGGGGCGGGGCGGGGTCGGATTTAGGTTAAACCCGCCCCTATCCGTCCCGGTATATATAATATATAATATATGTAACATATATAAAATAATTAGTAAAATAATCAATAATATTATATCATATATAAATTTTTACTTTAATTTATGTTATGTATGTAAATCGTGGTTATATAATTTTTAAAATTTTATTTTATTTGTTGGATTTAATAATTATAGGGGCGGGGCGAGTACTCGCAGAGACGGGTTAGGGTTTAACATTTTACTACCCGCGGGTAGGCCGGGACGGGTTTCATGCGGGTTTTTTGTCAAGCGGGGCGGGGTCGGGTAGAGCAAAAATCCGCCCCTACCCGCCCCGTTGCCACCCCTAGTTATCGGGACTTTGAGATGGGCTACGTAACTTTACATAACAAATACAGCGGGTTATTCCTTTTTTTACGTAACACTACTGCATTAGTGAATTTCAAACGAAACAGTAATCTTCCAGCTGAAGCCTCCTCTCAGTTTTCATCGGTGAAAGGTATCACCAGCTTCCAGCTGAAGCACCCTCTCTTCATTGATAAAAGGTAACACCACCTTTTACACATGTGCTTAATTAATGTTATGAAATATCATGTTTATCATTTTTAATTATAATTAAAAATAAACATACAAACTCCATTCTTATTTAATTGGAACAAGTTTGATTTTATTTGATTTTATCAATAGAATTGTTACAAATAAATTATTTTGAGTAAAGAAGCAAAAAAAAATCTAGAGTTTAAGAGAGAAGATGTAGTTGGTATGGTCATAAAAATTGTGTTTTTATTTTTCAATTATAACACATCTAATAGTATGATATTATATACAAAATATTTTTAAAACACATCCAAAATCATTTGATTCTAGCCAATGAGTTATAACTCAAATGGCATAGTCTCCCCATACTCAATTAAGAAGTTGCGAGTTCGAGTCTCCTATCTTTGGTAAAAAAAAAAAAATTATTTGATCCTAGTTTTTAAATATAAACGTTTTCAAAATCGTTAAATTCTAGTTTTCAAATATAAACGTACAGAATACAATTAATCTTTTGATTTTTGATTCGATAAAATGCATCTAATATTTATTATGTAAATTATTAGTTGGATTTTTTTGTTACTTATTTGAACATTAACGGTTTCAAAATTTTTACAATCAACAATTAATTTAAGTTTTTTTATTATTTATAAAAAATATCTAACATATATTATCATAGTATTAGTTGGAATTTTTATTACTTGTTTGAGCATTAGTATTTATTCATCTTAATTTTTTTTATTGATGTTATTGGTTAGTATTTTAGATAATGGTTGAAATTAGTTTATGTCGTAAGTTTATTACACATACAAAATAGTACAATCAAACTAAAAATATTTTTAGAACACATCCAAAGCTCTATCAAATAGCACAAGATAATTTTTTTTGGTCTTACTGATCCAAAAATGTTTAATTACAATTTTTTCTTTTTCTTATATTATAATGACCATTATTTTATTTATAATCTTAGACATCAACATGACATTTGTGATAGACTTGAACACGTAGCCGTCGTCAGAAGAAATTCACTCATTTGATACCCATATTGATATGGACGATATAAATAGTTGTGATAGTTCAAGCAATTCTGCTATAGAAACTGAGTGCACGACTGAGGTTTGTTAACATTTTTTCATTTGGAATTTTTGATATTGTCTTAATTTATTCTTCTGATATTTATGGCCGACTTTTTTACTTGCATGCTAATTATAGGTTATATATATATATATATATATATATATATATATATATATATATATATATATATATATATTCATGTGAATACATCCAAATATCCGAGCAACGGCACTATAAATATATATGTATGCACGTATTATTTTGTTATTTTTGTGCCACAATCCTTGTTAGTATGTTTTGTTTCTTTAGGTCATAATTCATCCCACCATTTCTGATGAGGAGATTCCAAAAGTGGGGATGTTATTTGGAACCCTTGAAGAAGCACGCCAATTTTACTACAACTATGCCAATAAAGTGGGATTCGAGCCTCATATAAGAAACACTAACTTCGACAAGAATGGAAGGACACACATTAACCAATCCATACAGTACAATAGAGATGGATACCGAACAAAAAAGAATCCGGCGACCCAAAGGTCAAACAAAGTCTCATCTATACATTGTAAAGCTCGCATATATGTGAAACTTGACACTGAGCTTGGAAAATGGAGACTGTCGAAGGTAGAATTAGCTCTCACGCATCGGTGTGATCCCGGTTTGTCATGGATGTTTAAGAAAAACAGGGAACTCTCCATGCACATTAAGGATGTCATTGAGCGTAACGACCAGGCTGGTATACGACCTTCGAAGACTTTTCAGGCGCTTGTTGAAGAAGATGGTGGTCGTTCTAATATGAAATTTCTTGAGAATGATGTTAGAAATTATATATCTGGTAAACTCCGAATCAATGGAGATGATACTGATGCGCAAGAGATGCTGGACTATTTTACCAGGATGAAAGAGTAGAACCCGAATTTCTTTTACGACATTTGTGTCTATGGTGACAATAGTCTCAAGCATGCATTTTGGGCGGATGCTCGATCAAGAGCTGCTTACGAGTATTTTGGTGACGTGGTGTCATTTGGCACCACATACAAGCTCAATAAGTAACCTCTTTTTCTTGGCTTATTTTTTTAAGGATTCATTAATTTACAAGCTCACTGATTGCCCCACGTGTTGATTTTTTATAGGTACGAGTTGCCAGTTGCAGCATTTGTGGGTGTTAATCAGCACGGACGGTCATGTCTTTTCGGGTGTGCTTTATTGGGGAATGAAGAGACTGAGTCCTTTGAATGACTCATGCAAATATTTATAAAATGTATGGGAAAAACACCAGATGAAATCTTAACTGATCAATGCGGGGCCATGGCAACAGCCATTCGAAATGTCATGCCAAACACTAGGCATAGATTGTGCATTTGGCACATCACGAGGAAGATACCCCATAAACTTGGAAAGTTGAGCCTATATGAGAAAATTAAAGCTACAATGCATGGGATTATTTGGGAGTCTCCCTTCGCGAGAATCATTTGAAAGTTCATGGTATGACTTCATTGAAGAGTACACCCTCCATGACAACAACTGGCTTAATGATATGAATACACATCCAAAACTTGATTGGTCTGTTTATTTGTCGTTTTAAGTGTTGACCAGATTTTGTAAAAGAAATGAACTTAAGCTAGATATCCTTTCATGCATGTTTAGTGACACAACATAGGTGACTATTTTAAAAGCATATATGTCTTTCAAAATGCAGATATCTATCATATTCGCAATATATGGGTCCCTGTTTTTCTAGAGCACAAATTTTGGGCTGGCATGAGGAGTACACAACGGAGTGAGAGTATGCATGCTTTCTTTGATAAGTACCTAATGTGTAGGAGCAGTTTAATTCAATTTGTGCTCCAACATGACAATTGTCTTGCAATAAGGAACAACAGGAGTTGGAATGCGATGCAGCAGACAATAGGGGCCTGATCCCATGTGTATCGAACTCTCCTATTGAGAAGCAGTTCCAACATGAGTACACCAACTGCATATTTCGCGATGTTCAAGCCGAATTTATCAAAAAGTGCGACTGCAACCTATCTTCAAGGATAGTGAAGGACAACCAATACTTCTATGAAGTGACTTAACAGAAGATTATTAAGGGGATGTCTGTTTACAGCGAGTATGAAGTTGTATTTTGTCCTATTTCGCACCAGGTTAGGTGCAACTACTTCAGGTTTTAGTCATATGGTATCCTCTATTGCCACGTCCTATCGGTTTTATCCCATTGTAGGGTTGACAAGGTGAACTCGTCGTATATACTATCTCGGTGGAGCAAGAATGTT
This sequence comes from Arachis ipaensis, assembly GCF_059453495.1. Lineage (NCBI taxonomy): Eukaryota > Viridiplantae > Streptophyta > Magnoliopsida > Fabales > Fabaceae > Arachis > Arachis ipaensis. Next base: position 142,429,761 of record NC_142441.1, on the reverse strand, counting down.
TATCGTAAGTACACCCATATTAGAAGTAGTCACGACTCACGGCGCTCTGATGAAAGCATGAATATATTTAGGGGACTGTGTGTTGACTTCTACAATGTGGCCCAAGACTTTGTGCATGACAAGGAGGAGGCTGATATATTGCGTTCCGCTTTTGCGAGTGCTAAAGTGGCACTTAGCGAACATCGGGCAAAACATTCAGAAAGCATACGCACAAGTGAGTATCCTGATGGATTAAATGCTTTGCGGAGCCCTCCTCATGTGGTACCTAGGGGGCGTCCAAGCTTCAAGAGACTCGAGGCAGATTTGGACCGGAAAATTAAGAATGGTACTAAGAAACGTCGAGCTAGTAGTAAACATACAAAGGTTAGTTATGACGGCCATGGTTTAGACAATTATCTTGCTCTGGTTATATTTTTCATGTGTTGAGCCTGTTGAATTTAAGATATTCTCATATGTACAAGAAGTTGTAGCTGTTGAAGGAGACAAACATTTAAACAAGGCCACCGAGAGACACATTACTGCTAGCAAACACCCTAAGGTTTATTTTAGTGTTTATTGCTAGAAAGTATGTTATAAGTTTTGTATTTTGTAATTTAAATATCGTTCATGTATGGATACAGGATTTTGCTCCTATTGAAGAAGACTATTTCACCAACAACACCTTTTCTTGTATCCCTGAACATTTTCATCATGCCAAAAATACGCAAATGGATTCCTTAAGCTCGGTGGGTTTTACAACATTGTTGAATTCGTTCCAGAACCCTTCTATTCATGTAAGATTTTTGCATCAGATGACTTTTTATTTATATATTAAGTTTTATTCATCCATTTTTTGTTGACATTAGTTTGTTGTATTTGTTTGTAGACACATTCTTATAGGAATATTGACTAAAGGATAACACATGCTCAATAGCAGCTCCAGCATCTACATATTTCAAATCCCACTTACATATTAGGGTGCATCCTGGTCTTTTTTTTTTTTTAATTTTTGACAATTTCATTTCTATTTATGAATTTTTGATGTGATCTAATTCTTTTTTTTTAGAACAAAAATATCATTTTTGATGTGTCGTAAAAGGGTAGGGTATGTTTCTCATTTTTGGAGTGGTAATTTGTTTAATTAATATGGAGGACCATACTTATGTTATATTACTTAGCAGTTGCAAAGGCTAGGTTCATCGGTTCAAATGAATGAGTTTTAGATGTGTTCAGGAACCAATTTAAAAGAAGGAATATAATTTTGGATGTGTTACAAGTCAATCTAGTTAACGGTTGAAAAAAAATTTTACATGGCATAACCAAGTGTATGCACAGTGAATGAACAATTATATAAAAGATAAACATAGCAAAATAATTAAGCTTAATTGAGTCTCCTAACAACATAAAAAATGACATCCTCGATTAAAGAGCATAATATATCCATTTTGATAACTAATTATATCTGAATGGAACTGCAAAAATACTTACTTCCTCAATTAAATGACTAATAAATTGTGGAACAAAAAAAATTACGTGACAAGTCTTTTAGAGTATTTTGAGTAAAGAAGCGAAAAAAAATCTAGAGTTTAAGAGAGAAGATGTAGCTAGTATGGTCATAAAAATTGTGTTTTTATTTTTTAATTATAACACATTTAATAGTATGATATTATATACAAAATCTTTTAAAACACATCCAAAATCGTAAAATTACTAGTTTTAAATATAAATGTTTTCAAAATCGTTAAATTATAGTTTTTAAATATAAACGTACAGAATACAATTAATCTTTTAATTTTTGATTCGATAAAATGCATCTAATATTTATTATATAAATTATTAGTTGGGTTTTTTCGTTACTTATTTGAACGGTTACAAAATAAAGTATTTTGAGTAAAGAAGCAAAAAATAATCTAGAGTTTAAGAGAGAAGATGTAGCTGGTATAGTTATAAAAATCGTGTTCTTATTTTTCAATTATAACACATCTAATAATATGATATTATATACACAATATTTTTAAAACACATCCAAAATAATTTTATTACTTGTTTGAGCATTAGTATTTATTCATCTTAATTTTTTTTATTGATGTTATTGGTTGGTAGTTTAAGATAATGGTTGAAATTAGTTTATCTCGTAAGTTTATTACACATACAAAATAGTACAATCGAACTGAAAATATTTATAGAACACATCCAAAATTCTATCAAATAGCACAAGATATTTTTTTTCGCCTTACTGATCCAAAAATGTTTAAGTAAAACGGACACCTAGTTATTAATTTGCATATATTTTAATTGCTGTATCCACAACGCATGAACAATTAACATAAAAGATAAACACAGGAAAATAACTAAGGCTAATTGAGTCTCTTAACAACATGAAAAATAAAGAGATGATATCCTAGATTAATGAGCAAAATATGTCAATTTTAAACGCTAATTTTATTTGCACAGTGCTATGTTTTCCTCTTTCTCCTATTGGCCCTCCTGCATGCTGCCTCTTCTGTTCTTCTTGTTAGCTCAGCAGTGTTTGGCGCAGTCCAAGGATCTCTCAACTCTTTTCTTTTATTCCTTTGAGGCGCACGCCGTAAAGGGACATGGGCAACAGCCTCCACGGTATTCAGATAACCATTCCACGGATCAAGCATGATGTCTAGTAGGTACTTCCTCCTCATTATAGCCATGTCTTCTTGCATGCATTAATGTTCAATGTCACCAAACAATAATATCATAAAAAATATTAGAAACATTGTTCTAAATGGATCTATGGCCTACCGTTGTCCAAACTGGCACAACATAATCATCCATGTCAAGAGTTTCTGGATCCCATGAGTCCATGAATTTAATGACAAAAATTCCGCAGTCATAACTATCAATCAAGAGAAAAGCAAATATGCATCAAGTTAATTTGGTGTTGATACCCAATAAAATAAGACATCACATTGAACCATACTTATTTGGTTGAATCGGAACATCCACATAAAGGGGCTTTCCTATGCCCTCGTCCTGGACTTTGTACCATGAAAAAGTGAGTTGGGCCAACTCGTCAATAAGCTTGGCCTGTATATAAGAGGACATACCGAAATTAGTCAGATACAATTGGTTATTGATTTTAATTGGACATGATTGAAATTTGTATCGACCGTGTTTATACTTACCGCGTATTCATCCACTTTCACCCTATGATCGGTAAGAGAGGGTCTAAATAGGGAGTCAAGAGCAAAGAATGTCGCACTTTTTGGATGAAAAGCATACAACCACCAGTGATTATCCAGGCAGATGGGTACAAAGAATTGCATCATACTCAGATTTTATTTTTCGATACTCTTACAAAGATACAAAGGGATGCACAAAAAAACTTTATACTTGTTGGATGTAATATTTTTGAACATATACCGTATGTCTCTTGGCCGCCTCTACCTTGTTGAACAGACGGATCTCGTTCCCCCAACATTCTGCTAACCCCACATACTCTGAGTTGTGTTTGTCCTTAAATTTTTCAACATTCATAGGTGTCATAACACGAATCTGTACACATTTAGTCCGTATTAGTTTATTACTAGGTGTATCGGTGTAAAAACAAGTAAAAAGTAACATTGATATGTGTTCATCATACCAATATCATTGGATTAATGCAGTAGAATTCTTCTTGAAACCTCTTGGCTGGGAGCTCATTAAAGAGTGCACACATGCACTCTATGACCTGCACATGCATAAAAGCATAAAGGGCAAAATAAAAAGAGATAATAAAAGTAGGTTAAAATTCTATATACATAGCTATTATTTATTAGATTTTTTACCCGACCGTCGACCCATTCCCTCCTTCTTAATGTTTTCAGATCTCTTCGTGTTAGGTCCAACGTATAATGTGTCCAGTACCACACGATAACTTCATCCAACGGATTTCTGTCATCTATTACCCATCTGTACACCTTCTCTTTTGCATCTTCATCAAAATCTGGTGGAATTATAACTGGAGCAGGCGTTGGTGGAGTGTTATTGACAGATGTTGGTTTCGAGAAAAGCCTATTGCACTCTTCAGCATCATCTTGGGGTATTCCATGATCAACCTCGCTGCTTTCCATATCATTCACGCTTTCGTGGAGTCCGGAATACACAACCATATCTAAACACTTTGATGTCCTGCACTCCCTAAATAAAAGATGGACAGCCAATCCAAAGAAATGCACATTACAACCGCTTAAATACTAGTGTATATATTATATCCCTAGATTGAAACAATAATAATTGGTACATGTACTTACTTTACACTCGATTCATTGACAACATGGTGCTCTTCGTTGCTCACAGGGCTAGGTGCTTCACAATCAGCAACAACTTCTTCTTGGAGCTCATGACTACACACACTATGTACTTTATGTCAATATAATATAACAGAAACGGAGTTACTTAAACACATCTAAATTTACAAAATGGCATATAAATAATTGTTGAAACACATCCAAATTGATACAAATAACATTTACTCATTTCAATACTATTATACATATCGCATAGGTAAACTATAACAGCGATAATTAGTAAACGTGCTTACTTTTCAATACTAGCGATGACAGCATGGTGTTTTTTGTTGCTCACGGGACTAGGTGCTCCACAATCAGCAACAACTTCTTCTTGGAGCTCATGTCTACACACACTAAGTCATTTAACTCATTATAATAGGACTTCCTTAAACACATCTAAAATTACACAATGTTACACATTTAATTGCTGAAACACATCCAAAATGGTACAAATAAGACATATTCATTCCAATACTAGTGTGCATATTCATTAGTAAATGCACTTACTTTTCAATGCTAGCATCGAAAACTTCTTGGAGATCAAGACTATACACACCAATTCATTCAATTATTATATAACATAATGAATAATTACACTCATACAAATCTAGCCACAAAAGGAAGGAATATAAAATTAATTCTAAAGTAAAATGTCATTTAAACTTGCCTTTCCTGCCGGATTTTGGTGGCATTCAACACTCGATCTCGAGACAAGGGAACATTAATTTTATCTGAGGATGTTGAGCTTGGGTTCTCTCTATGACATAATTTTTTATCGCTAACGTCAGTCTCGGTGAGAGATTTTTCCTCATCTGACTCGGCAACAATTTTTTTCGGTCTTTTTCTTGTTCGCTCCTTAGTTCGAGGTCTAACTTGTGCACCCTGTCGCTTATCATGTGTTCTCTTTTGTGGTTCATCGACGTTGCCCTTTTCCCTCTCGGATTTTCATAACTCATCAATCTTCTGAATTAGACCCTATTAACACTATTAATTAATTCTCAAGTGTAGGTTCACAGTAAAAAAATTAAATACTTGTACATATGTATCTATACCAATTCCCGAACTTGTTCTTCCTTTACTACTTCTCTAAGCTCAGCAACAGTCCATTCCTTAGTCCATGGTTCAACGCCACCAGAATATTCCCTAAGGTCCCCGTGTTTGTTCGTATGCAAGTAAAGTATCTGCCACAAAAACACATTAGCAAATTAGCACTACCATTCAAGCGAATCTAGGTATAACAAGTGATATGGCTCAACTTACCAAAAGAGCAAACATGCATCCATCAATAGTCCTTATGCCATCTTCCTTATATTTCCTTAAGCCCTCTTTAACACAGTCATAGATGTGTCTACCCCAAAAAAACTCATTGGATTACGCACATCTATCATGCCCAGGATGAATGAAGTGATAATATACTTGTTACTTGAAGCAAACAGAAAGGCCTTCATGACAAACATTATGAAGTAGCGTCGGAACTCCTCCTTTTTTACTTCTATTGTAACCGAGCATCTAATAACATGGGTCTTAACCTCTTTTTGGGTTCTGCCTTCAAAGGTCTCTATGAGGTGACAATGCTTCTTCGTATCTAATTTCGGGAAGCTATCACCTGTAACACGAAAACCACAGGGTTGAGAGAAGTTTTACTACATCCAAAAAACACTTACTAGCAATAGTCTTACTAGGCACCGTAAAAAGAGAACATATATGCACTTTACATTAAATATATATTTTACGTATTACCATTTGCAGGGAGTCCCAATGCATGACTTATCACTCGTGCATTCACCGGTATGTCTCCGGTCTTAACTTCCAAATGCATTCGCTCCTTGTTATATGACCGTGCCAGGGCGACAATCAAATCTTGGTTCATCGACCACTTAGGGATGTGCCTCAGGCATCCAAAACCCATTTTCTCAATTCTTGGGATTTGATCGGATATTTATCTTTTAAATGCTCCATCATATGCGCAATGGCAGTTGGAGAGCAACGGGTATCAAGTGTTTTCTAAAAAATTGAGCCACTAGTTAGTATATGTTAAATTGTGTACCTCACTTGCAAACCTTGAAAACTCCTAAAGTGAGAAACAAACTACCTTTTTAGGACCCTCGGGTTTCTTCGGCCTTCCAACTTTCTTTTTGACATTGTTAACATTAGATTCATCAAGTTTGCCATCGGAAGCCTTACTAGCTGCTGATTTTCCTTTCTTTGTACCAGATGAAGTACGTTTTTTAACTGGCATTATGATTCTACACTGCACTTTGTTCATATCATAAGGTTAAACATAAAGTTTTTATCGAAAACACTTGTAGAATTGAGGTAACAACATAAACACATCCTGAATCATAATAATCTATGCTAATTACTTGTAGAAGTTCTTATCGTTATTCTCACCCCAACAAATAGATATATTTCTTTTAATTGCAGTGTAACCAGCTCATGCATCCCACTCAGCAAGCTAATTGACTATGAAAGCCATGTAACAAAAATCACACCTTTCAACCATTAACACACTACAAATATAACTTAATCATAATTTTCTTGCACCCGTCAGAGTTAATCCATTCTAAAAAGTAAAAAACTCAAAATTAAGAAAATTATTTACTATTGGGGAAAAAAAGAAAGCTTTCATGTAATGCTGTAACACTTTAACACACAAATAAGAATATTAGTGCTCAAGTATAATAATCGTTCAAGCCTACGATATGAATTTCAAGCCTACGCTAATTTCTGACCCAAATTGCCCAGTAATAGCTACATTGATGTAATCTAAAGCAGCAAGTATGAACTTACCCACAAATAGCGATTACTGCAAGCTAACCAACACGAAAAGCTCGGTTCAAAGATGTAAACACTTCTAAAATTCAGAAATTGCACATGCAAAAATAAATTCACATTACAATATATATGTAAATCTTCTCAAGCCATTTTATTCGGATTTTAATTTTCAAAAAAAAAATAAAAAAATCAGAATTTTATACAGAATAATACAAAAATTAGTGGTGTCAGAATAATCCAAACCTCAGCTAAGTCGTCGGCGTGGACAAACGGCGGTGAGGAAGATGAGCTTGGAAGGAGAGGAATGCAGCGTTGTGGATGATCGCCATGATAGAGGAACGGGTGGCGCGGACGAATGGCGGCAGGGAATGACTTCTCGAGGTTGTCAACGTGCGCCGCTGAGTTGCTGTTGTGAGTCTCTGGGTTTTGGATGTGGGGCGTCGACGATGAAGGCCAAAGAGGACTGTGGTGCAGACGAACGGCGGCAGGGAATGAATTCTCTGTGTCTTCAGAGTGCCGCTGAATTGCCGTTCTGAGTTTTTGAGTTTTGGATGTGGGTTTTGTGACTTCTCTGCTTCTATTTTGAATGTGTTTAGTAAATAATTAAATAATTTAAAATTTTAAACAGAATTTTAAAAGTTGAATTTTAAATTTTGAGTAATTTAAATTTTAGATGTGTATTTAAATTATAATATATTAATATATTAAATATATTAAATTTGAAATAGAAATTTAAGATTTAAAATTTAAATTTTAGTTTGATTTAATTTGTATTTTAAATATGGATTTAATTTTTAAGACACTAAATCTATTTATAATTTTTAGATGTGTTTGTTTTATTATTATTTTTTGAATTATTGTAAGAAAAGGCTGAATGTTGTACCATTTTTAAAGGATACCTAGTTGAATTGTTAAAATAAAGAATCAAATCTGAAACACACGCATAAACAATCAAATACCACATTTATAAGAGAGTACCTAGAGGGTTAATTATTTAAAATACATATGGAAGAGGGGAGGTGAGAGAAGAGGAAGTGGTAGTGGGGGGCTCGTGAGGATAGGATACACAGTGAGATATCTGGCGATGCCGGAAGAAGGAATAAGGGGGAGAGTGGGGGTTGGTGTTGTGGAGGGAATAAGGGTGTTGGTACGGGAGTGTAGGGTTGAATGGTGGGGTATCTTCGAAGATCTTGTTTAGAGACAAAGTTATTGGTTCTACCGTTAGGGTCACGGAATTTTTGGTGGGTAATAAGATGGCAACTGTTACGATAATGAGCGGAAAGTCTGGCATTTCTTGGGTCCGGTTTATGCTAGAGGCTCGTGCAGTGTTAGCTGAACCTTATCATGATGCTATCATCATCAAGGTGTTTGGGAAGCGGTTTAGCTATACCGCCATTACTTATAAGCTTAAGAATGTTTGGAGAACCAAGCGGTTTAGCTATGTCGCCGTCAAATGATGGAGCACCTCCTTCAGGCCCTCTGAGAACTCCTTCGAATCGACATTGGTATGGATTCTTAATATCTGGTATTATGATGAAGAAGCCATGCGTCATATAACTATAATGGCTGCCATTGGAATACCATTCCGTGTGGACTTAGCTACTAAGTCAACGAAAAGGGAAAAGTATGCGAGGGCTTGTGTTCAAATAAATTTGGATCAACATGTGATTACAAAGATTGGAGTGGACGATAAAGTTTATGATGTGGAATATGAGAATCTGTATCTAATATGTTTGAAGTGTAGCTGCTACAGACAGACACTGTGATAAAGGAAAGTGCACAGAACTTGCTTATGTCGATAACGTGGTGGAGGGACTGCGTGTGTCTCCGATGAGTAAGCAGTCGGAACTACCGTTGATAACAAATCCTCATTCGAAAATAGTAAAAGCTCTAACTTTTAAATTTGGTTCTGTTTCCAGAAAGGAGGCGCCGGTTATGGAAGGACCGAATTCCACCCGGGAAAACATTACGTGATTCAAAGCAATCTTTGAGCCATGCAGATGATGAGGGGTGGGTCCAAGTGAATAGGAAAGAAAAGGACAAGCTGTCCCAATCTTCCACAAGGAACCCATTATAAAATGACACTAAGACTAGGAGCATTGCTGGAGCGAAACCAAGTCTTCCTTCACTTGGGCTTGGGAATAAGTCTTCTTCTTCTTCCTCCACACACAAGCGACAGTGACCAGGGTCCTTGCAAGGATCCCCTATTGAAGTGTTGCTTAGGAAGTAGGGGGATGAGGCGCGGTCAAGCATCACTGTGGCGGTGGGTGATACCCAAAAGCCTGGAGACAGAAGCCCCACCATGTAACTCTTTTGTGGTAATGTTCCAACTTTTCCTCAAATGATTTTTATGGATTGTGCATCTTTAAATATCATTAGTTGGAACGTGAGGAGAGTTTCTAATAGGATATGTCAGGTTCATTGTAAGGAATTGGTTAGAAAATTTCAACCGTCATTTTTTATTCTTATTGAAACACATGTTATCTTTAATTCTATGAAAGATTTTTTGAGCAATTTGAGTTATTTTTCTGTGGGTATCTCGGAAGCTGTAGGTCACAAGGGTGGTATCTGATTTTTATCTTCAGATCATTCCTTTGTTTGTTCGGTTCTCTGGATTTTTGAACAATGTTTAACTGTTCGTATTGACAGAGCTGATAAATTTTGGGTTTGTAGTGCCATTTACAGGAGCCCCCAATATTCTAATTGTAATTTGCTATGGCATCATCTTAGAGATATCTCCTCCACAGTGCTAGATCCTTGACTTGTGCTAGGAGATTTTAATGAGATTGTGTGATCAGATGAGGTCAGGGGTCGTAATTTTTATCCTTCTCGCAGTGCCTCTTTGTTAGATGCTCTAGATTTTTGTAATCTTTTTTATTTAGCTACTTCCGGATAGATGTTTACTTGGTTTTGGAGAACAGATGGGTTTAGAAAAATTGCTAAAAGGCTTGATAAAGTGTGTAGCAATGGTGACTGGAGGTTGCTTTTTCCGGAGGCTTATGCTGAGGTTCTGTGTCACCTTCACTCGGATCATTGCCCTCTCTTAGTTCGGTGCCTTGAAGCCCCGATGAAGAGGGGTGCCAGACCTTTTAGATTTCAGGCGACCTGGACATCTCATCCGGAGTATAAACCATTAATCAAGAAAACATGGGACGGGATTTTTACTGCAGGGTGTATTCAGAGGAGTTTGAACTTGATTCAGAGTGCTTCGTTAGAGTTCAATTCTAAAGTCTTTGGAAACATTTTTGCCAACAAGAGAAATCTTGAATTTCAATTAGAGGCTATTCAAAAACGGCTGGAATTTAGTGATGATGCTGAACTGAGGGAGAAGGAGGAGGATTTAAGGGCGGCGTTGAATACTATTTTGGCTTAGGAAGAACTATTCTGGTTCTAGAAGTCTAAGAGCAGTGGGTGTGATATGGGTATCGTAACACTAAATTCTTTCACTTACAGACTATCATTTGGAGGAAAGCCAATAAAGTCCATGGTCTTCTTATTAGTGATGGTTCTTGGGCTATGAATCAGGATGTTCTGAAATCTGAGGCTTTGAAATTCTACAAAAAGCTTTTTTGTTCTACTGAGCAAGTTGAAGTTTCGTGTTTGGGAGTGATTCCGTCTCCTAAGTTTAGCCCGGATGCTTGTGTTTCTGTTACTCAGCTGGTGTCCTTCTTGAAAGTTAAGCAAGCATTTGATAACATGAGTCTCTTGAAAGCTCCTGATCCTGATGGTTTTTTCAAGCATTTTTCTTCAAAGAGTATTGGGAGGTCGTCAGTCGGAATGACTGGCAAGCTGTCCAACGAGCCTTTCTTGGTGGTCCCTTGAGTCTGTCCTTGGTTGAAACTCTCATACTTCTTATTCTCAGGTGCGAAACCCCTAGTGATTTCATGGATTTTTGGCCTATTAGCCTCTGCAACATCATCAACATCATCTATAAGATCATTATGAAGGTCTTGGTTAACAAGTTGCAACCTTTTCTTGATGAGATAGTAAGCCCTACTCAAGGGGGCTTTATTCATGGTAGGGGTGCTCCGGATAACATTATCGTTTCTCAGGAGATGCTACATTTTCTCAAGAAGACTAAGTCAAAAAAAGGAGCCATTGCTTTCAAAATTGATTTGGAAAAGACATATGACAGAGTGAATTGGACTTTTCTTGCGAAGTCTTTGGGTGTTTTTGGCTTCCCCCAGTGCACTATTTATCTTATTATGAATTGTGTTCATGCATCTAACCTCTCCATCTTGTGGAATGGTGTGAAATTGGAGGGTTTCTAGCCTAGGAGGGGGCTTAAAGAAGGGGACCCTATGTCGCCCTATTTCTTCGTCGTTTGTATGGAAAGGCTAGCTACCTTCATTGAAGTCCAAGTCAGTTCTGCAAACTGGGAGGTTGCGGCTGTCTCTCGAGATGGGTCGCGGTTGTCATACTTTATGTTCGCTGATGACTTGCTCCTATTTTGTAAGGCGACCAGGTCTCAAGTTCGGAATTTCATGAGAACTATGAATCTTTTTTGCAAAGCTTCGGGTATGAAGGTTAATTTTGAGAAGTCAAAAGCTCTTTGCTCTAAGAATATATCCAATAGTTGAAGAGAGGTGCTGATGGGAGTTTCTAAGATCTGGTTGACGAACGATTTGGGAAAATATTTGGGTGTTAACATTGGACACCCACGTTCTTCTAGAGATTTTTTGCGAAAACTTTGTCCCATATTAAGTCCAGATTGGCAAATTGGAAAAGTAGGCTTCTTAATAGAGCTGGTAGACTATGTTTGATTAAATCTATTACTTCTGTTTTACCTATTTACCATATGCAAGTCTCTCTTTTTCCTTCTATTTGTGCAAAAACTAATGTTATCATGAGGTCTTTCTTGTGGAAGGGACAAGTTGATGTGCGGTGCCTTAAACTGGTCAAGTGGGAGACAGTTATTACTCCTCGCAATTTTGGTGGCTTGGGTGTTAGAGATACGAAGTGTGTAAATCTGGCTTTAATGGACAAGCTTCTGTGGTAATATCTTTATAGTTCTAATAAGCTCTGGGTTCGGGTCTTGAAGGCTAAATATGGGTCAGATGTTCTTATGGAGAGTATGGATTTTATTGGTGCCTCGGGTATTTGGCGTGACATCATGAAGACTAAGGTCAAGATACAAGAGGAATTTTCTTGGAACATCAGTAGTCTTTCTCAATCCTTTTGGTTTGGAAAGTGGCACCCGGATGGTTGTCTTGCTGCTTTTGTTCCTTTTGTTCATAACACAAACATAGCTTTGAGGGTAGAGGATGTTTGGTCCCATGATAACTGGAATTGGAGTATTATTCACTCCCATTGATAATGACTTTAAAATCAGGTTAGCTTCTATTTGACCAGGTTTGTATGGTGATCTTGATCCTAGTTGGTTGTGGAGTAGTTCTAACTCCAAGGCTTATTCAGCTAGGTATGGATAGATTGATTGCTGAGTCATAAGATTTCTTGGGATCCTGCTATTAATTTACTCTGGCTTTGGCAGTGGATCCGGAAAAGATTAAGCTACTTCTGTGGCTTGGGATTCAGAATGCCCTGCCAACCAGTCTATTCCGTTACCGCAGAGGCTTAGCTATTTTTGCGATCTGCCGTCGGTGCAAGCTGGTGGAAGAAGACGTGTTGCATTGCTTCAGAGGTTTAATTAAAGCCCACATTGTTTGGCATACCTTGGGAATTGGACGAAACATAGATGACATTGGCAGGGATTTCCATAGTTGGGTCAAGCATAACCTTCATGAGAGCTAGTGCTTGTTCTTCGCGGCAGTTTGGTGGATTTGGCGTGATTGCAACAATGATATTTTCAAGGATGATGATGCCTGGAATACTTTCAAGGTAATTCTTCTACTGAAAAATGCAGCTAAGAATTTTGGTGCCATGTATGTTTTTGTGGGAAATGCAAACCCGAATTCTCCTTCCTTTTCTTGGATTCCTCCTCCTAATTCGGTGATTAAGTTAAATTGTGATGCTAGTGTTTTGGTTTCTCGACATGTGGCTAGTTTTGGGTGCATTCTTAAGGATCAATTGGGTAATTCGATTAAGGGTTATTTGGGTATTTTTTCTGAGGTCAATGTTGTTGGAAGTAAGCTTTTTGCCATATTATGCAGTCTCTGTTTGGCTTCAAATTGTAGGTTTAAAGAGGTCATTTGAGAAACGGATTGCATCGAGGTATATCATGCTATTGTTCAGAGCTCTTCAAATATTCATCTTAATCTCGTAGTCAAGATTCAAAAACTGTGTAACAAATCCTGGATTATGGATTTGTCTCTAATCCAACTAATTGCAAATGCATCAGTGGATTACATGGCAAAAGTTGCCATGCATTGCAATATTTCTTATATGGACTTGGATTATGAATTTGCCTCTAATCCAACTGCAAATGCGTCAGTGGATTACATGGCGAAAGCTGCCATGCATTGCAATATTTTTTATATGGAATGGTTGTTGTCCCAACAAGATTTTGTTGAATTTTTTTAGCAAAGGATATGTCCCTTCCCTCAATTTTTTTTCTATGTTTCTTTTGTCCTTATTCACCAAAAAAAAAAACCACATTTGTAACCTTATATTTTAATAAGACCCATTTTTTTTACTTGAATAAGTCTTCAAGTGTGATTAAAAAAATTTATGGCTTATTTTTGTAAAATTCAAAGACCTATATAATAAAAAATTTTTAAAAACCAAAATATCCAATATAAAATTTCTTAAGAAACTATTTGAGTATATACTCTATTTTCAATTGAGTGCTAGGAGGCTAATAATTTTTGTGATTTATAACCATCAAACAACTATTAATAATGATTTTAATAGTGTGAAATTGATGTAAGATTTCATCTAATGGCTCACTTTTCTTTGCTAGTTCTTTGATGGTTATATACTGACCAGAATTCAATAAAATTGCTAGCCTCCTAAACTTTTCCTTTTCAATTTGCAATGAAGTCTGAAATTGCTGTCCCTAGACTTTTTCTTTTCAATTTGCAATGAAGTCTTCTGTGATCTTTCAAAACGTTTAAGGGCTTAACTATCACCTTTTAGAAAATCAAATCAACTGTTATGTTGACTCCCAAAAAAAACATTGTTTAACTCTGATAATTTTTTATATTGAAGAAATAGTTACACAATTCAAATCTCATTGTTATCAATATATTTGAGAGCCTTCCTGTTGCCTGTTGGAGACCATATATCTCAATGCCAACAAAAAGTAAAATCAGTAACTCTTAACATGAACAACTATGGGGGCTGATTTGGATAAGCAATTACGCATGAGTGGAGATTACAAGAATAACTGTTAATGATTGCCATTCCCTGTAGATGATGACTAACAATTGAATCAATCAACTAAATTAGAAGAGAGAGGGGGTGGGGGAATGATGACCTTGGTTGGAGTTGGCTTGCTTAGACAAAATGTTCAGTTGGATATTCATGTTCATATCCATTGTAGTCATAGTACAGTCTCTCCCCTTTTGATATATCTCTGTTAGCAATTAAAAGAACCCGGCATTCACCATTGACGTCAAATCTCACACACTTCAGGTTCTGCTTCTTTTTTCCTTCCCTGCATGGAAAACAACTCCCTTCAATGTTTTATTTCTATCAAACATTTACGTTACTTAGATTCAAAAGATAATGTTACACTTCACATGGAGTGCAAAATCAAAAAGGTAACATCTGACTAATCTTGATAATCTAAATGCATGTTGGAGCCCATATATAGTACAATGTTAGCATCTGACTAAGCCACAATAAAAAGGATGATTTTATATACCAGACTATACTACTCGATCAATAAGGTGTTACATATAGCTTACTTATAGTTATAGGGAAGCTTCTTGTATGGGGAAAGTATATTATAGTTCTTGATGGTGCAAGATTCCTTATGAATCATGACCATTTAAATTTTGAACCAATGACAAAGATTTAAAATTTTTATTAATTATAAAATAATCATATTTATATTTAAATAATTTAAAAAATAATTTTATTTTAAAATTTCATTTTTATCCTTTCTTTTTTTTTTCCTGCAACACTCCAAACATCAACACACCACCGCCAAAAAAACTTTTTGCACGGGTCATCATTTAAAAGTTGGGTTCATCTCCTTGCCTTGAATTTCATTCAAAGAACCACGCCACCACCCTGCTCCACTGCCTCACCGGAGCACTAACTCAGCATCTCCGCCGCCAATCTCCTCCGCTCACTATCACCCCTTGTCAGCAGTACCTCACATGCTTCTTGCCCTCTCCGGTGCTGGCATCGCAGCGCTGCCCGAAGGGAACCATGACATCAGTTTCTGCCGCGCAGCTTTAGGGTCTCTAAGGAAGAGTTTCGGGATGGAGAAGATGTCCAAGTTCACAAGAGCGTGTTGGATCGAAAATACAAAAGAGAGAATGATTTGGTTCGAAGTTTGAATGCATAACAAGAAGAACAATCTCACAAAAAAACAGAGAGCAATGATAGTGTTGGTGTTACCATTAATGGTGGTGTTGATATTTTTATAGTGGTAGCAGTAAGCATTATGATGGAAGATGTTTAATTGAAGAGAAGATAGAGAAAAGGATAGTATAGACATTTTATAAGATTATTTTATATTCTGAGATAGAAGTAACATATGTAGGCAGCAAAGAATAAGATTAAAGATTGATGAAACTTACGGTGTGTGGTTGTTTATGCCATTGATGAAGCGTGCTATATTGCTTCGTTTATCTGGACAGATGACAAGCGTTTGGGAGGGATTAGAAGCAGAAAGAAGTGTCATCATGCTATCCCCATCATCATTTTCCCTATTCTTTAAAAAGTCCACGTCTCCAACATATTCTGTGATTATGGTTAAATCTCTTATGAATCTATCTGCCTCAACAGTGAACCTGCACAAACAGAATCTGAAAAATCAAGCTCAATAGAAAGGCAGAAATGTCAGTAAAGAGAAATGTTTCATAAACACAATCATCATTAATACTCCTCGGCGAGACGGCGACATACTACCCATTCATCATATAAAGATCCCACATCCGATCTATGATGGATAAATGATATCACTACATAAGTATGATGATGACTACATCACTAAAAATCAGTAATAAACTACCTGTGTGTGCAATTTTCAATTAAGATCCCACATACTTGAGAGTTCACCTAAACTTGTGGAGCTTACACAAGTACCTATAAAATCGTAAACTCAATCGAAGACCTAAACCAGTGAACTTACAAAAGTTTACCAGTTAACTAGAGTTTGATGAAGTTAAAGGTAGTCACTAGATGAATTATGGAATTTACATTTATTCGCACAACTAGTTTCAAGTTACCTTCCCAGTTCACCACTTATTACACTGCTAGCAAAGTGTTCAGTTATTTCCACTATTCATGAGAAGAGAAAATGCCAATTTATGTTTGTATATCTGCTTACCCTTCTAGAGGATCAAAAACAACCATGAGGGGTGGGCATTCTCCTCTTTTCATCATAGTTCTGCACAAGTTTAAAGTTTCTGTGTCTTCTTTTGATAAGACCTGAATTAAATACACAAATTTGTCTAAGTAGCAAATTCTAGATCAATAGGAAAATAAAGGAAAAGTAAAAAGAAAAATGAAGAAATACACACGTAGTCACTCTTTTTGCACAATTGAAGAATCAATTTGAGAATTACGAAATATGTCAAACTTGTGACAACTAACTCACAATAGCTTGGATTCACGCTGTCATACTACTGTTTTTTGGATGCTTCAACTTTTGATTTTGAAATTTTAATATGCAGCAACTATTGTTACTCTTTTCTTATAGGTGGCAACTACTGTAACTCTAAGATTCTATTTAACTGTTTTCTTACCCCCTCTACTGTGTTATCAAATACAGTCTTGCATAAGCCGTAAATTTCATATGCAAAATCTTGCTTGTGTCATTTATCTGTGAGATAACCTATCAATAGCTCAGAACAAGACATATTTAACAGGCAATGGAATGGCATTATAAAAAATAAGAGTGAAATTATCATTTCTCTATTTAATATTTATATGTTTCACTTAAAGTTGCAGAACTGGTCATTTACAAAGCAAATCATTCTACAGTTCCTCTGACTTATGATGATTGCTCCCCAAACAGTTAAACAAGTGCAACAACTCAAATGGTATAAAGTCTACTATTTTGATAAAAGGGATAGACAAAATGATTTTGCAACTTGTTACTTTGTTAGGCACATACTCCATCTCCTTTTTTCCCCTCTCACTTTTCTTTTTTGGTGTGGCTCCACGTTTTAAGCCTGTCTAATTAAACAAATTCTTCAATGCAGAAAGTGATATTAATATACATTAGTCAGCACTCATCAGCACCACAAGCATTACTAAGAAGAAAGTATAATGTATAATATTCTTTTAAGATGAGGCCTGCACTATAAACCATACTTAACAGTGTCTCAATATAATTCTTCTATAAAGATAACAATTCCATAAACAAGCACAAAACACAATGACATACTTATCATTTCAATAGGAATTTCCAATTTTCACATAGCACGAAATTCAGAACAAATTCATCTAATTGACATTTTCACAAACATGTTACCTGCATCCCACCACTCTCCAAAGCAGGACAATTAGCAGATCTTGGCGCCATACCAGGAATGTAAGTAAGCTCATTGCTGAACACCGCTTTTGTCGCCATCAGTGCTGTAGCCAGCGATGCCATCTGCTCCAACCTTCTCTTAGGATCCTCGGTCGGAACGAACGGAAGAAGCTTCCTCTTCTTCTTCTTCAACAAAGCCACGCTGCTTCCCCGCTTCCGCTTCTTCCGAACATCTGTAACAACACAAAAACAAAATCAGAAGAAAAAAAAAATAATACTAGTTCCAATTAGCTTCAAATCTTCACTTTCATAATAGAATACTACGCTCCATACCTTGAATTGAAGTTAAGGTTTCCTCCGAAGACCGTTTAATTCTAAAGAAGTCAATGATTTTGGTCTGAACAAGTGGAAATGCTGCATTAATCCAAACGAAAACGCAGAAGCTGTTAATTATTATAAAAATGAAAAAATAAAATTCTGAATCTAGTAAAAATAGGACAACATAATATAGCTACGTAGATCTGGTGCTGAGAAAAAAATAAAATGAAATTGATCATGTAGCCGTCAGTTATTATGTAATTAAAAATTTAAGATTAAAAACTGTACATTATTATTTGAGAGTATTGTTCAAATATTATGGATTTGTAGATCTGGTGCAGAAAAAGAAAAGTAAGTTTGAAATTAACCAAAAAAGGGGAACATACATTTTGGTTTCTTGGTGTCACTGTGGGAACAAGAGGGGCAGAGCCATGAGCCTTTGGGAACGGAAGGAAGGATAGGTCGGAGACAGAAGAGGTGGTAGCCTCGATCGCATTTGTCGCAGAGGAGAAGCTCCGCCGGGGAGTCGCCGGAGGAGCAACGCTCGCAGATGACGTCGTCGTCGAGGGCGGGCTTGGGAGCGTGGGTTCTTCTTCGCTTGAGTGACATGGTGTGTGTGGAAGAAGAAGAAGAAGAAGAAGCAATGGAGAAGATAGATACAGATGCGAGAGAGAGAGAATGGTTATTTGTGCAGTGCAGAGTGTGCAAGTAATCGAATAATCATTTGGCGGGTTAATTTAGTTACGCGCCAAATTGGGTCTCCGCGCGAACTTTTTTGTCAGGAAGAGTCAGAGCTCAGAGGTTTGCTGGTCTATTACTATTAGGATATTCATTTGCTCCCATGTAACTTGTGTTATTTGCAAAGGTGAACCCTTGTTTCTGTTGTAATTGTCTATGTGGCGCAGGGAAGATTATCCCAAAGATTGGGCCAGGCCGGAGAAGTTATTAATGGCTTAACTTTTCTGGGCCTTTCTTTTTGTTATAGTTTACCTAGAGATTTATTTTTTGTGTGTAAGGGAGGAAAAAAAATGTAAAGCGTGGAAAGTCAAAGTCCATTAAAAAAACTGCACAAAAACTGCACAAATCCCGCCTTGTGCATGCAGCAACCCATTGGCCAGCGGCAAACCCTTAAATGGAGTTCAGTACTGCGACGGATTAGTCCTTGACCTGCCGGGTTGGGGGATACCGTGGGAAACCAAAAAAAAAAAAAAAAAAAAAAAGAAAAGAAAGGAAAAAAAAAAAAAAAGAAAAGAAGTACGATATCATTATCTAGAAGTGGGTTGTGTGAAACTCAGATCTCCAAATTGCCGAACTAATGGTTTCTGATCCGAGAGATTGATTGGGGAAAATAAAACATTGTGGATGATTTTAAATTTAAAATAACGTTGGGGTAAATTTAATTTTGATAAAAAAATATTAGAGACTAAAATAGTACTTATTTCTAAAAACAAAGAGGATAGGTTGAAATTAAATATAAAATGAATCACTCAACTTTTTATTCAATTTCTTTATGTAATAGGAAATGATTTCCTCCACCTAACTTGTTTACACAATAATTTAGAAATTAAATCGCAGGAGATCACTTAATTTTCTATCCAATTTTCTGATACAATAAGAGAGAAACTCACTCAAATAAATAAAAACAAAATACATCAAGCCAAATTAAACATTCTAAAAATATATACTAATAATTTTAAAATAATATTTGAACTTTTCGTATTACGAATATTTAAAACATATATCATCTTAGGTTGGATTATTCAAATTTTTTTATGCAACAAGTAAATAATTTTTTTTTTACCAAAGATAGGAGACTCGAACCCGCAACCTCTTAATTGAATATGGGGAGACTATGTCATTTGAGCTATAACTCATCGGCAATCACTCACCTCACTTTTTTTTTTTTTTTTACCAAAGATAGGAGACTCGAACCCGCAACCTCTTAATTGAGTATGAGGAGACTATGCCATTTGAGCTATTACTCACTCGAACCCGCGACCTCTTAATTGAGTATTTGAGTATGGGGAGTATAACTCATTGGCAAAAATTTGGAAAGATAGGAGACTCGAACCTGCAACCTCTTAATTGAGTATGGGGAGTCTATGCTATTTGAGCTATTACTCATTGGCAAAAATTTGAAAAAATAGGAGACTCGAACCCGCAACACAAAGTAAAATGTGCATAAAGCAACTTAGAATTTTTATTCATAAAAAATATTTAAAATATCTCACAAAAAATATTTAAATAGATTTCTAACATATTAACCTAAAATAAAATAATTTTTTTAAATATGATTCTAAAATTAATTCTAATTAAATTTAATTTGATTTAAATTTAAAATTTAAAAAATATTACAATTTACAACCAAATTAAATTCGTGCGATTCAAATAGTGAATAGCACGATTTGATACGAATTAGTGCATCAGTGATTCAAATAGGTGAGGAGAATGAAATAATTTTAGTATTCGAACGATTCAATCTGTAAACCGCACGATACGAGTAGGAATCATGAATCGAGCTTTAGTTTACTATTTAAAAAAGAAGAGAAAAAAATAGTGACCCGACACAGTACCCCAAAAACCTGACGCGAGGAAGAAGATCACTCCGTGCATAAAGAATACGACCCGTTGAAATCTGTTGAATGAGTAATCAATGATGTGTTGATAGTTTAATAGTAGAATTATTGAAAACAAAAATAACAAGTGTGTTACCAAACGGTGCGCTTTAGTGGGAGTTTTAACTTTTAAAAATAAAAATATTATTTATATACTAAAATTAGTCACTAATGTAATTATTATATTTATGTATAAATACATGTATGGTTTAATTTATTTTTAATATGTATTTATATTTCAACATATATTTTATACTGATAACTGACTTTAGTGACTAATTTTAATATACACATAGCATTATTCTTTTAAAATATATATTATTATTTCAAAGAGAAAGATTAAAAGGTAATGCTTGGTGTCTCATGGTTTCTTTCTTGGAAAAGTATGAGGAGCTAATAGAGATATTGTACCATGTATACAATGGGATTAAATTGAAAGTTAAAATATATTATGGGTAATTAATTAATTTTAATTTAAAATTTGAAACAAATTAGGATTACGTCAGTTATAAAATCAAAACAAGAACCCCCTCTCTCAATACGCCGTTACCTCCATTCTCTCCATTTTTCCGAGAATCTTGCCGGTGCAGCACGTCCACGATCACCGCCTGCCGTCCGAATCTATTCTCCTTATTTAGTACCTAATTCCTCTCCCTTGCACCCTAATCCCTCTCTGTCAAACCCTCAACGTCGTGCCGCCTTACTCGTAACAACCTGACCACCACAACCACCGCCATTGACGCAGGAAGGGCGGCAACATGTCGTCACGCTGCCGCGCCATCGCTTCTTTTCTACCCAACCCTTATCTCTTCTTCGTTTTCTCAACCCAAATCACCCCAACCATCACCCCTGATAAATCAGTATTTTACGGTTTATATTGTATTTAATTGTGTGGTTTTATCAAATCTTTACCCACTTATTCATTAAATTAGCATGTATTTACAATTCCTTCCCAAAATTACTCCATGGTTGAAAACTTGCTTCCTAGAAACTTTTAATTATGTATTTTAATTCTCCTTTATTCCATTAGATGTCGTGATCTGTGTGTTAAGTGTTTCAGGCTTTATAGGGCATGAATGACTTGGAGATTGGAAAGGAGGCTTGCAAAAATGGAAGAAACACAAGAAATGGAGGAGATGACCAGCGAGAAGTGACGCGGACGCATGGCTCACGCGACCGCGCGAAATAGAGGAAATTGCAGTGACGCGCTCGCATGCCTGACGCGAACGCATGGATTGGAAATTGCACAAGTGACGCGAATGCGTGGACGATGCACACGCGTGGCAAGGCAAAACGCTGGATGAGGCAAACGCCTGGATGACGCGATTGCGTGACATGCGCGATCTGCAGAATCTGCAGAATTCGCTGGGGGCAATTTTGGGCCCTGTTTTGACCCAGTTCTCAGCCCAGAAAAAGCTTTAGAGCCAGGGAACATGCAGAGACCAAAAACAACATTCATTCGGCATAATTTTAGTTTTAGATCTGAATTTACTCCTCCTCTAGGTTTTCTCTCTACACATTCATAGTTCTTAGGATTTTGATTTTATTGCTTTTGGGATTGGGATATTGAGAAGAGTTATTACCTCCGTCAAGACTTCGTCATTCTAGTTTGTTTCCTTACTTGTCACTTACTCTTTTATATCCTTAATTTCTTCAGAGTTACTATTGGATTATTTTTAGAACTGATGAGCGGATAATTTATACGCTTTTTGACATTGTTTTTAGTATGTTTTTAGTAGGATCTAGTTACTTTTAGGGATGTTTTCATTAGTTTTTATGTTAAATTCACATTTCTGGACTTTACTATGAGTTTGTGTATTTTTCTGTGATTTCAGGTATTTTCTGGCTGAAATTGAGGGACTTGAGCAGAAATCAGATTCAGAGGTTGAAGAAGGACTGCTGATGCTGTTGGATTCTGACCTCCCTGCACCCAAAGTGGATTTTCTGGAGCTACAGAACTCGAAATGGCGCGCTTCTAATTCCGTTGGAAAGTAGACATCCAGGGCTTTCTAACAATATATAATAGTCCATACTTTGGCCAAGAATAGACGACATAAACTGGCGTTCAACGCCAGCTTTCTGCCCAAATCTGGCGTCCAGCGCCAGAAAAGGAGCCAAAACCAGAGTTGAACGCCCAAACTGGCACAAAAGCTGGCGTTCAACTCCAAGAAGGACCTCTACACGTGCAACACTCAAGTTCAGCCCAAGCACACACAAAGTGGGCCTCGGAAGTGGATTTATACATCAATTACTTACTTCTGTAAACCCTAGTAGCTAGTTTATTATAAATAGGACATTTTACTAATCTTTGAACGCATTGTTCTTAGACCATGGGGGCTGGCCACACGGCCATGCCTGGACCTATCACTTATGTATTTTCAACGGTAGAGTTTCTACACTCCATAGATTAAGGTGTGGAGCTCTGCTGTTCCTCAAAGATTAATGCAAAATACTATTGTTTTCTATTCAATTCATCTTATTTCGCTTCTAAGATATTCATTCGCACTTCAATATGAATGTGATGAACGTGACAATCATCATCATTCCCTATGAACGCGTGCCTGACAACCACTTTCGTTCTACCTTCGACTGAATGAGTATCTCTTAGATCTCTTAATCAGAATCTTCGTGGCGTAAGCTAGAATGATGGCGGCATTCAAGAGAATCCGGAAGGTCTAAACCTTGTCTGTGGTATTCCGAGTAGGATTCAATGATTGAATGACTGTGACGAGCTTCAAACTCGCGATTGCTGGGCGTAGTGACAGACGCAAAAGGAGGGTGAATCCTATTCTAGCATGATCAAGAACCGACAGATGATTAGCCGTGCTGTGACAGAGCATGTGAGCATATTTTTCACTGAGAGGAGGGGATGTAGCCACTGACAACGGTGATGCCCTTGCATAAAGCCAGCCATGGAAAGGAGTAAGACTGATTGGATGAAGATAGCAGGAAAGCAGAGGTTCAGAGGAACGAAAGCATCTCTATTCGCTTATCTGAAATTCTCACCAATGAATTACATAAGTATTTCTATCCCTATTTTATCATATTATTTTCGAAAACACCATTATTAATTTATATCTGCCTAACTGAGATTTGCAAGGTGACCATAGCTTGCTTCATACCAACAATCTCCGTGGGATTCGACCCTTACTCACGTAAGGTATTACTTGGACGACCCAGTGCACTTGTTGGTTAGTTACACGGAGTTGTGAACCATGGTCTTGGCATCATGTTTTTGGCGCCATTTCCAGGGAAAGAAAGAGCAATGAATTTTACATAATTAAAGTGTAATCACGATTTTGCGTACCAAGTTTTTGGTGCCGTTGCCGGGGATTGTTCGAGTTTGGACAACTGACGGTTCATCTTGTTGCTCAGATTGGGTAATTTTCTTTTTATTTTGTTTTCAGAAATTTTTTCAAAAAAAATCTTTCAAAAATTTTATTCAAAATTTTTAAGAATGAATTCTAGTGTTTCATGAAGCATGTGAAGCCTGGCTGGCTGTAAAGCCATGTCTAAATTTATTTGGACTGAGGCTTGCAATTTGTTATCAAGAGCAATATACTCTGATGTTAAAATGCTGAAGCTTGGCTGGCCGTTGGCCATGTCTAGTGTTTTAGACCGGAGCTTTCATTGAAAGCTTGGCTGGCTAGTGAGCCATGTCTAATTCCTGGACTGAAGCTTTAGACTAACATGGCAAGATTCCTGGAATTCATATTAAAAATTTTGGAATCCTTATTTTTTCTTTTACAAATAATTTTCGAAAAAAATACAAAAAAATTAGAAAATCATAAAAAGCAAAAATATTTTTTCTGATTCTTGTTTGAGTCTTGAGTCATGTTATAAGTTTGGTGTCAATTGCATGTGCATCTTGCATTTTTCGAAAATTCTCATGCATTCATGGTGTTCTTCATGATCTTCAAGTTGTTCTTGGTAAGTCTTCTTGTTTGATCTTGATGATTTTTTGTTTTGTGTCTTTTCATGTTTTTCATATGCATTCTTGAATTCTTAGTGTCTAAGCATTAAAGAATTCTAAGTTTGGTATCTTGCATGTTTTCTTTGCATTAAAAATTTTTTAAAATTGTGTCTATGATGTTCATCTTGACATTCATAGTGTTCTTGGTGTTCATCTTGACATTCATAGCATTCTTGCATGCATCACATGTTTTGATCTAAAAATTTCATGCATTGCATCTCTTTAGTGTTTTTCTCTCTCATCATAAAAATTTCAAAAAAAAAATATCTTTCCCTTTTTCTCTCATCAAATTCGAAAATTTGGATTGACTTTTTCAAAATTTTTAAAATCAAGTTGTTTCTTATGAGTCAAATCAAATTTTCAATTTGAAAATCTTATCTTTTTCAAAAATCAAATCTTTTTCAAATTTCTTAGTTATTTTCGAAAATTACAAAAATATTTTTCAAAAATCTTTTTCCTATTTTTATCACAAATTTTCGAAAATAACAATAACAATTAATGTTTTGATTCAAAAATTTCAAGTTTGTTACTTACTTGTTAAGAAAGATTCAAACTTTGAGTTCTAGAATCATATCTTGTGATTTCTTGTGAATCAAGTCATTAATTGTGATTTTCAAAAATCAAATCTTTTTCAAAAACTAATTTCTATCATATCTTTTCAAAAATATCTTCTCATCTTATCTTTTTCAAAAATCTAATTTCAAAATATCTTTTCTAACCTCCTAACTTCTTATCTTTTCAAAATTCGTTTCAACTAACTAACTAACTTTTTGTTTGTTTCTTAACTTTTTCAAAACTACCTAACTAACTCTCTCTCTCTAATTTTCGAAAATATCTTCCCTCTTTTTCAAAAATTTCTTTTTAATTAACTAATTATTCTTATTTTTATTTTTTATTTTAAAAATTTTTTCGAAAAATACTAACATTTTTCAAAAACCATTTTCGAAAATCACTAACTCTTTTTCAAAAATATTTTTCGAAAATTCTCCCTCTCCCATCTTATTCTATTTATTTATTCATCTACTAACATCTCATCTCACATCTCAACCTTCCTCACAGTTGTGTTTCTTCCATTATATTACATTCTTTGTCTCCCCCTCTTCTTCTACTCACACAGGGATCCCTATACTGTGGTATAAAGGATTCATATTATTATTATTATTTTTTCTGTGCCATCTTCTTTGTCATATGAGCAGGAGCAAGGACAAGAATATTCTTGTTGAAGCAGATCTAGAACCTGAAAGGACTCTGAAGAGAAAATTAAGAGAAGCTAAATTACAATAATCCAGAGATAACCTTTCAGAAATTTTCGAACAGGAAGAGGAGATGGCAGCCAAAAATAATAATAATGCAAGGAAGATGCTTGGTGACTTTACTGCACCTAATTCCAATTTACATGGAAGAAGCATCTCCATTCCTGCCATTGAAGCAAACAACTTTGAGCTGAAATCTCAATTAGTTTCTCTGATGCAGCAGAACTGCAAGTTTCATGGACTTCCATCTGAAGATCCTTTTCAGTTCTTAACTGAATTCTTGCAGATATGTGATACTGTTAAGACTAATGGAGTAGATCCTGAAGTCTACAGGCTCATGCTTTTCCCTTTTGCTGTAAGAGACAGAGCTAGATTATGGTTGGATTCTCAACCCAAAGACAGCCTGAACTCTTGGGATAAGCTGGTCACGGCTTTCTTAGCCAAGTACTTTCCTCCTCAAAAGCTGAGCAAGCTTAGAGCTGATGTTCAAACCTTCAGACAGAAAGAAGGTGAATCCCTCTATGAAGCTTGGAAAAGATACAAACAGTTGACCAAAAAGTGTCCTTCTGACATGCTTTCAGAATGGACCATCCTGGATATATTCTATGATGGTTTATCTGAGCTATCAAAGATGTCACTGGACACTTCTGCAGGTGGATCCATTCACCTAAAGAAAATGCCTGCAGAAGCTCAAGAACTCATTGACATGGTTGCTAATAACCAGTTCATGTACACTTCTGAAAGGAATCCTGTGAGTAATGGGACGCCTATGAAGAAGGGAGTTCTTGAAGTTGATACTCTGAATGCCATATTGGCTCAGAACAAAATATTGACTCAGCAAGTCAATATGATCTCTCAGAGTCTGAATGGAATGCAAGCTGCATCCAACAGTACTCAAGAGGCTTCTTATGAAGAAGAAGCTTATGATCCTGAGAACCCTGCAATAGCAGAGGTGAATTACTTAGGTGAACCTTATGGAAACACCTATAACTCATCATGGAGAAATCATCCAAATTTCTCATGGAAGGATCAAAAGCCTCAACAAGGCTTTAATAATGGTGGAAGAAACAGGTTTAACAATAATAAACCTTTTCCATCATCCACTCAGCAACAGACAGAGAACTCTGAACAAAATGCTTCTAATTTAGCAAATCTAGTCTCTGATCTATCCAAGGCCACTGTAAGCTTCATGAATGAAACAAGGTCTTCCATTAGAAATTTGGAAGCACAAGTGGGCCAGCTGAGTAAAAGGATCATTGAAATCCCTCCCAGTACTCTCCCAAGCAATACAGAAGAAAACCCAAAAGGAGAGTGCAATGCCATTGACATAAGCACCATGGCCGAACCTACAAGGGGAGTGGAGGACGTGAATCCCAAGGAGGAAGACCTCCTGGGACATCCAGTGACCAATAAGGAGCTTCCCTCTGAGGAACCAAAGGACTCTGAGGCTCATCTAGAGACCATAGAAATTCCATTGAACCTCCTTATGCCCTTCATGAGCTCTGATGAGTATTCCTCTTCTGAAGAGAATGAGGATGTTACTGAAGAGCAAACTGCCAAGTTTCTTGGTGCAATCATGAAGCTGAATGCCAAATTATTTGGCATTGATACTTGGGAAGTTGAACCTCCCTTGTTCATCAATGAACTAAGTGATCTGGATCAACTGACATTGCCTCAGAAGAGCCAGGATTCTGGAAAGTTCATAATACCTTGTACTATAGGCACCATGATCTTTAAGGCTCTGTGTGACCTTGGTTCAGGGGTAAACCTCATGCCCCTCTCTGTAATAGAGAAACTGGGAATCTATGGGGTGCAAGCTGCTAAAATCTCATTAGAGATGGCAGATAACTCAAGAAAACAGGCATATGGACAAGTAGAGAACGTATTAGTGAAGGTTGAAGGCCTTTACATCCTTGCTGATTTCATAGTCCTGGATACTGGAAAAGAAGAGGATGAATCCATCATCCTAGGAAGACCTTTTCTGGCCACAGCAAGAGCTGTGATTGATGCTGACAAAGGTGAACTAGTCCTTCAATGGAATGAGGACTCCCTTGTGTTTAAAACTCAAGGATCTCCCTCTGCAACCATGGAGAGGAAGCATGAAAAACTTCTCTCAAAGCAGAGTCAACCCAAGCCCCCACAGTCAAACTCTAAGTTTGGTGTTGGGAGGCCACAACCAAACTCTAAGTTTGGTGTTGAACTCCCATATCCAAACTCTAAGTTTGGTGTTGGAGAGTTTCAACAATGCTCTGAACATCTGTGAGGCTCCATGAGAGCCCACTGTCAAGCTATTGACATTAAAGAAGTGCTTGTTGGGAGGCAACCCAATGTTTATTTATCTAACTATATTTTTCTTAGTTATATGTCTTTATAGGTTCATGATCATGTGGAGTCACAAAAATAAACAAAAAATTCAAAAATGGAATAAAAAACAGCAGAAGAAAAATCACACCCTGGAGGAGCATCTGTCTGGCGTTCAAACGCCAGAACAGAGCATGGTTCTGGCGCTGAACGCCCAGAATGGGCAGCATCCTGGCGTTGAACGCCCAGAACAAGCATGGTTCTGGCGTTCAACGCCAGAAATGGCAGCAAAGGGGCGTTGAACGCCCAAAAAGGGCACCAACCTGGCGCTGAACGCCCAGAGTTGTGTGCAAGGGCATTTTACATGCCTAAATTGGTGCAGGGATGTAAATGCCTTGACACCTCAGGATCTGTGGACCC
This sequence comes from Arachis ipaensis, assembly GCF_059453495.1. Classification (NCBI taxonomy): domain Eukaryota; kingdom Viridiplantae; phylum Streptophyta; class Magnoliopsida; order Fabales; family Fabaceae; genus Arachis; species Arachis ipaensis. Next base: position 142,401,271 of record NC_142441.1, on the reverse strand, counting down.
CACAGGATCATCTCAGGATCTGTGGACCACACAGGATCCCCACCTACCTCATCATCTCTCTTTCCATTCATGATAATCCCTTCTATTTTCCATTTACCACTCACATCCATACACCCACTACCTTCAAAATTCAACATATCTCTCCCACCCAATCCCACCCATATGGCCGAATACACACCTCCATCCATCTCCTCCATATCTTCTTCTTCTTCTTCTATTCTTTCTTCTTTTGCTCGAGGGCGAGCAACATTCTAAGTTTGGTGTGGTAAAAGCATAGCTTTTTTGTTTTTTTCCATAACCATTGATGGCACCTAAGGCCAGAGAAACCTCTAGAAAGAGGAAAGGGAAGACAAAAGCTTCCATCAAGGGTCTATAGCTCAGTGGTAGAACATTTGACTGCAAATCAAGAGATCCCTGAGATACCTCAGGGGATACATTTTCTTCCACAACAATTATTGGAAGCAACTAAGGGTGGAACATCAAGAGCACTCCATCATCCTTCATGAAATCAGAGAAGATCTAAAAGTAATGAAGGAGGAGCAACAAAGACAAGGAAGAGACATAGAAGAGCTCAAGGACATCATTGGTTCCTCAAGAAGGAAATGCCACCATCACTAAGGTGGATTCATTCCTTGTTCTTATTTCTTCTGTTTTTCGTTTTCTATGTTATGTGCTTATCTATGTTTGTGTCTTCATTACATGATCATTAGTAGTTAGTAACTATGTCTTAAAGTTATGAATGTCCTATGAATCCATCACCTCTCTTAAATGAAAAATATTTTAATTCAAAAGAACAAGAAGTACATGAGTTTCGAATTTATCCTTGAACTTAGTTTAATTATATTGATGTGGTGACAATGCTTCTTGTTTTCTGAATGTATGCTTGAACAGTGCATATGTCTTTTGAAGTTGTTGTTTAAGAATGTTAAATATGTTGGCTCTTGAAAGAATGATGACTAGGAAACATGTTATTTGATAATCTGAAAAATCATAAAAATGATTCTTGAAGCAAGAAAAAGCAGCAAAGAACAAAGCTTGCAGAAAAAAAAATAGGCGAAAAAAAAAATAGAAAGAAAAAGCAAGCAGAAAAAGCCAATAACCCTTAAAACTAAAAGGCAAGGGTAAATAAAAAGGATCCCAAGGCTTTGAGCATCAGTGGATAGAGGGCCTAAAGGAATAAAATCCTGGTCTAAGCGGCTAAACCAAGCTGTCCCTAACCATGTGCTTGTGGCGTGTAGGTGTCAAGTGAAAATTTGAGACTGAGCGGTTAAAGTCAAGGTCCAAAGCAAAAGAAGAGTGTGCTTAAGAACCCTGGACACCTCTAATTGGGGACTTTAGCAAAGCTGAGTCACAATCTAAAAAGGTTCACCCAATTATGTGTCTGTGGCATTTATGTATCCGGTAGTAATACTGGAAAACAAGGTGCTTAGGGCCACGGCCAAGACTCATGAAATAGCTGTGTTCAAGAATCATCATACTGAACTAGGAGAATCAATAACACTATCTGAACTCTGAGTTCCTATAGATGCCAATCATTCTGAACCTCAATGGATAAAGTGAGATGCCAAAACTATTCAAGAGGCAAAAAGCTATAAGTCCCGCTCATATGATTGGAGCTATGTTTCATTGATAGTTTGGAATTTATAGTATATTCTCTTCTTTTTATCCTATTTGATTTTCAGTTGCTTGGGGACAAGCAACAATTTAAGTTTGGTGTTGTGATGAGCGGATAATTTATACGCTTTTTGACATTGTTTTTAGTATGTTTTTAGTAGGATCTAGTTACTTTTAGGGATGTTTTCATTAGTTTTTATGTTAAATTAACATTTCTGGACTTTACTATGAGTTTGTGTGTTTTTCTGTGATTTCAGGTATTTTCTGGCTGAAATTGAGGGACTTGAGCAGAAATCAGATTCAGAGGTTGAAGAAGGACTGCTGATGCTGTTGGATTCTGACCTCCCTGCACTCAAAGTGGATTTTCTGGAGCTACAGAACTCAAAATGGCGCGCTTCCAATTGCGCTGGAAAGTAGACATCCAGGGATTTCCAGAAATATATAATAGTCTATACTTTGGCCAAGAATAGACGACGTAAACTGGCGTTCAACGCCAGCTTTCTGCCCAAATCTGGCGTCCAGTGCCAGAAAAGGAGCCAAAACCAGAGTTGAACGCCCAAACTGGCACAAAAGCTGGCGTTCAACTCCAAGAAGGACCTCTACACGTGCAACACTCAAGCTCAGCCCAAGCACACACCAAGTGGGCCCCGGAAGTGGATTTATGCATCAATTACTTACTTCTGTAAACCCTAGTAGCTAGTTTATTATAAATAGGACATTTTACTAATCTTTGAACGCATTGTTCTTAGACCATGGGGGCTGGCCACACGGCCATGCCTGGACCTATCACTTATGTATTTTCAACGGTAGAGTTTCTACACTCCATAGATTAAGGTGTGGAGCTCTGCTGTTCCTCAAAGATTAATGCAAAATACTACTGTTTTCTATTCAATTCATCTTATTTCGCTTCTAAGATATTCATTCGCACTTCAATCTGAATGTGATGAACGTGACAATCATCATCATTCCCTATGAACGCGTGCCTGACAACCACTTCCGTTCTACCTTCGACTGAATGAGTATCTCTTAGATCTCTTAATTAGAATCTTCGTGGCGTAAGCTAGAATGATGGCGGCATTCAAGAGAATCCGGAAGGTCTAAACCTTGTCTGTGGTATTCCGAGTAGGATTCAATGATTGAATGACTGTGACGAGCTTCAAACTCGCGATTGCTGGGCGTAGTGACAGACGCAAAAGGAGGGTGAATCCTATTCCAGCATGATCGAGAACCGACAGATGATTAGCCGTGCTGTGACAGAGCATGTGAGCATATTTTCCACTGAGAGGAGGGGATGTAGCCACTGACAACGGTGATGCCCTTGCATAAAGCCAGCCATGGAAAGGAGTAAGACTGATTGGATGAAGATAGCAGGAAAGCAGAGGTTCAGAGGAACGAAAGCATCTCTATTCGCTTATCTGAAATTCTCACCAATGAATTACATAAGTATTTCTATCCCTACTTTATCATATTATTTTCGAAAACACCATTATCAATTTATATCTGCCTAACTGAGATTTGCAAGGTGACCATAGCTTGCTTCATACCAACAATCTCCGTGGGATTCGACCCTTACTCACGTAAGGTATTACTTGGATGACCCAGTGCACTTGCTGGTTAGTTACACGGAGTTGTAAACCATGGTCTTGGCATCATGTTTTTGGCGCCATTTCCAGGGAAAGAAAGAGCAATGAATTTTACATAATTAAAGTGTAATCACGATTCCACGTACCAAGAACTTATCAATACAAGAACTATTTTTATTTTAATTGATCCTTTCGATTATTATTTATCATGTCTTTCTTTATTTTCCTTTCTTATTTCGTGAATTTTACAATCATAATGAGCGAGTAGTTCCATAACTTGATCGGGAGTTGGTTGAAAGGAGGACCTTGAGTTGGAATGCTCAAGAGTAAAATTATAGTTAGGTTTAGCGTTGGGTCGCCCTCTAGTCACTTACACTAGTCCTTCCCAAGGGAGAGGATTAGAACTTGTGAATAGAAACTGACTTCCAACTTGCTTAACTTTCCTTTATCTGGTAAAGGATAACTGAGCAGGCAACCTTCAATTATCACTTTTATCTTGGGAGAACTCCATCAAGGATAGGGCTTCCGACTAATCTACTCCCGGTCAAGGTTTTTATTTAAATTACACAAATTCTCTGATTTAAATTTCTATCTGGCAAACTCAACCCCTTTTGGAAAACATCTGATTAATAAAATAGCATATCTTTCTGCAACTCGTTGGGAGACGACTTGGGATTCATACTCCTAGTATTTTAATTCTAATTTTGTGACAACCCTTCTAAATTGATAAGCGGATTTTTGGTTGGTTAAGAACTATACTTGCAACGTATCTCTTATAATAATTTCTTAACTCGCCAATTTCCGCCACGTCAATTTTTGGTGCCGTTGCCGGGGAGTTGCAATAGAGTGCTAAGTTATTGATTGGAATTTATTCATTTGCATTTTATTTTCTTTTGCTATTATAAGCTGCATGTTTCTTTTATTAAATGACGTGTTCACTTCCTAATCCAAGCTTGCCAGTATTTGATCCTGAGATCGAAAGAACTATTTCACGTATAAGGCAAGCTCGGCGTCGGTTAGTCCTCCCCGAGGGCGAATCTGAAACGTCACGTAAGGAAGAAACAAGCTCCCTTTCTACTGATTCGGTTGATTTACGTGCAGGTGACATGGCAGCACTTAGGAGAGTTACTATCCAGGAGGCTGGAGCCCCTGATTTTACAATGCAACCGTTTCAAGCGCATCATCCAGCAGTGGCTACAGACTTTGAAATAAAGACTGCACTGTTCAACTTGATGCCCAAGTTTCATGGCTTACCTGCTCAAGAGCCTATCAAGCACCTTAGGGATTTCCAAGCAGCTTGTTCTACTGTCAGGCGTGATGGTGCAGATGAAACTTCTATTCTGTTAAAAGCCTTCCCATTCTCTCTTGAGGGAAAGGCGAGAGAGTGGTATTACACTCAACCCGCAGCAACTGTTTCTGACTGGCATACGCTTAGAAGAGAATTTTTGGAAAAATTCTTTCCAGCTGAAGTTACTGATAAACTGAGGAAAGACATTTCCATGATTTTCCAGGACGAGTCCGAGACTCTCTACGAATACTGAGAGCGCTTCAACAACCTTCTGGAAGAATGTCCCCGCCATATGATTGACAAAATAGTGTTGTTCGGCTACGTCACACATGGGCATGAGGCCCCAAGATAAGACCACATTGGAAAGTGCTAGCAATGGGTCTATGAAAAAGTACAAGACCACTGATGAGGCATGGCAATTGATCAGCGACTTGGCTGAATCTACTAGGAATCACAAGCAGAAACAAAGCCGGTCAAAAGCTGTTGTAGATGTATCTTCTAGCAAGGAAACTACTGCTCTGACTCAGAGTATATGTGAAATGACCAACTTACTGAAGCAGATGCAGTTGAATCAACAACAAGTGCAGCAAAGCCAACAGTTGGTCCCACATAGAGTGTGCGGGATCTATGCTGATTATAGCCATTACACTGATGAATGTCCGCAGCTCCAGCAGGAAGACAACACTGTGGCAGCCACTCATAACTTCTATGACCGCCCCAACCAAGGATACAATCAAAGTGGCAGCTACAACCATGGATGGCAAGACAATTCCAACCAAGGTTGGAGAGATAATTCTAACCAGAGCTGGAGGGACAACAATAACAGAGGAGGCAGAGACAATCAAGGATATCAGAAGTGGAATAATAACAACAACAGGCAGCAGAACCAGAACCAGCCTTACAGAGCACCTCACCTGAGGCAATCCCAAGGAGCACAGCACAACCAAAAACGAGTTCCGCAGATCACTTAATCTAATTCCTCTCCGAGTGACGAAGTGCTTCAATCCATTGCGCAAGGACAAGGGAACATGGAAAGTTTACTTAACGGTCTAGCATCCGCTATACAAGCTCTCATCTCTCAGCTAGCATCACCCAATACTTCAAATACTCAACCTGCAAGCTCCAGTGGGATTCCTTCTCAACCCTTACCCAATCCAAAGGGTGGCATCAATGCCATCACTCTAAGGTCCGGAACCACACTGCGAGAGAGGAATCAGGAGGAGCCAATCCCATCAGAACACGCCTCAGCTGAAGAGGTGGTGGAAGTAGAGGATGCTGAAGAAGAAGAGGACATACCAGACATGGTAGAAGAAGAAGAAGCCCAACCACAGAAGGAAGCACCAAAGGATGCAGACCCTGCAGAAAACGCCCTTCCTATTCCATTTCCCCAAATTGCAAGGAAGCCCAGGAAGCAGATGGAACTTGATCCCAAAATGGTAGAAATATTCAAAAAGGTTGAGGTAACTGTTTCCCTTTTTTTATGTTATTCAGTAGGTACCTAAATACGCAAAGTTTCTAAAAGACTTGTGCATACATAAAGACAAAATTAATGAATTAGAAACTATTCCTTTAGGTAGTTCTATATCTGCTTTAATGGGAGGTATACCTGAAAAGTGTAGTGATCCAAGTCCATGTATGGTTAACTGTATTATTGGAGGTGTGATATTTTCTGACTGCATGTGTGATTTAGGAGCATGTGTTAGTATAATGCCTTTGTCTATATATGATACTTTGAGGCTCCCTCCCTTAAAAGGTCGGCAGCTCATTTTGTGTTAGCAGATAAAAGCATTATTACAGTGGTTGGAATTGCTGAAGATGTATTAGTGAGCATTAAGGGGCTCACATTTTCCATTGACTTCTATATCCTGGAAATGCCCCCTAATAACTCAGGAAGGCCATCATCAATCCTGCTTGGAAGACCATTCCTGAAGACTTCAAAGTTCAAGCTGAACTCATTTTCTGGAACTTATTCTTTTGAAATAGATGGCAGAATAGTGAAATTCAGTTTACATGGAGCTATGGAGCACCCTCCAGATGATCTTTCTATCTCCCAGTATGACATCATAGATGAAACTGTGGCTGAAGTTCACCAGAAAGAATTAGAAGAGAAGTACACAGGACAAGATCCAAGTGTGGGGACACTTTCAGAGGACAATGAGGGCACTTTGCCATTATCACCAGCTCCAGATGACCCAGAACCTGGCCATGAGCAGAAATTAGAATTAAAGCCCCTCCCTCCACACCTCAAGTATGCTTACCTTGAGGACAAGTAGAAGTTTCCAGTTGTCATTGCAAGGGAACTCACTTCCCAACAAGAACAATAGCTACTCAGTGTGCTGAGGAAACACAAGAAAGCAATTGGATGGAGCCTGGCGGACATAGTAGGCATCAACCCTCAAGTTTGTGAGCACAGAATATTCCTAGAAGAGGGAGAAAAGCCTGTCCGTTAACCTCAAAGAAGATTGAATCCCACCATCTTAGAAGTTGTCAAGAAAGAAGTGACCAGGCTACTTGAAGCAGATATCATTTACCCCATCTCAGATAGCGAATGGGTCAGTCCAGTACAAGTGGTGCCCAAGAAGTCTGGAGTCACAACAGTAAGAAATGAGCATGGAGAGCTTCTGACAACTAGAGTGCAGAATTCATGGAGAGTTTGCATTGACTATAGGCGTCTCAACCAAGCCACTTGCAAGGATCATTACCCCTTTCCATTCATTGATCAGATGCTTGATCGCCTGTCAGGTAAATCCCATTATTGCTTTCTAGATGGTTATACAGGATATTTTCAAATCCATATAGCTCCTGAAGATCAGAAAAAGACTACTTTTATATGTCCTTTTGGCACTTATGCTTATAAAAGAATGCCCTTTGGCTTATGCAATGCACCAGCTACTTTCCAAAGGTGCATGATGAGTATTTTCTCTGACCTTATTGAGGACTGTATGGAGGTTTTTATGGATGATTTTAGTGTTTATGGTGATTCATTTAGCCTTTTCTTGGATAGTTTATCTAGAGTATTAGATAGATGTGTCAGTACAAACCTTGTATTGAATTTTGAAAAATGTCACTTTATGGTAAAACAAGGAATTGTACTAGGACATGTTGTATCTAATACTGGAATTTCTGTAGATCCAGCAAAGGTGGATGTTATTTATAGTTTACCTTACCCCTCCTCTGTGAGGAAAGTCCGTTCGTTCCTTGGCCATGCAGGTTTTTACCGGAGATTCATTAAGGACTTCAGTAAGGTAGCACTACCCTTATCCAGACTACTGCAGAAAGATATTGAGTTCGAGTTCAGTGAGGATTGCAAACAAGCGTTTGATAGACTGAAGACCGCCCTGACTCAAGCTCCAATTGTGAGAGGACCAGACTGGAGCCAGCCATTTGAAATCATGTGCGATGCTTCCAACCATGCAGTAGGAGCAGCGCTGGCTCAGCGTGAAGGTAAGGATCCTTTTGTAATTGCTTATGCGTCTAAGACTTTAGACACTGCTCAGTCTAACTACACCACTACTGAGAAAGAGCTTCTTGCTATTGTTTTTGCTCTGGATAAATTCTGAGCCTATTTACTTGGTGCTAAAGTAGTAGTGTACTCAGACCACGCGGCTCAAAAGTATTTACTCTAAAGTATTTATTAGCTAAAAAGGAGTCCAAACCAAGGCTTATACGTTGGATACTGCTACTACAAGAATTTGATTTAGAAATCAAGGACAGGAGTGGTAACCAGAATCTAGTGGCAGACCACTTGAGTCGCCTTGAGCACATTAAGGATACCTCCACTTCTATAAATGATAATTTCCCATTCGACAACTTACAAGCAGTATCCGAAGTAGCCCCTTGGTATGCACCTGTAGCTAATTATCTAGTTAGCCGTACTTTTCCTCCAAACTTTACTAAGCATCAAAGAGACAAGCTGAAAAGCGAGTCCAAATATTATATATGGGATGACCCATATTTATGGAGATGTGGCGCTGACCAGGTAATTAGACGGTGTGTACCTCAATCAGAATTTCAATCCATTTTAGAGGCCTGCCTCTCATCTGAGAGTGGAGGACATTTTGGCCCTCAAAGAACAGCTAGAAAAATTTTAGACTGTGGATTCTGGTGGCCTACTCTTTTTAAAGACGCTGCTGAATTTTGTAAATCTTGTTCCCATGCGAAAGATTTGGTAATATATCCAAGAGGGATGAGATGCCTCAACAAACTATACTTTTCTGTGAAATTTTTTATGTTTGGGGCATTGACTTCATGGGTCCATTTCCAAATTCTAATGGTTATTTTTATATATTGTTAGCTGTAGATTATATTTCTAAATGGGTGGAAGCAATTCCTACCCGTACTGATGATGCTAACACTGTTGTTTTCTTTGTTAGAAACCACATTATTTGTCGCTTTGGATCACCACGAGCAATCGTGAGCGATCAAGACACCCATTTCTGTAACAGGAGACTAACAGGATTACTGAAGAAGCATGGGATAGTTCATAAAGTGGCAACAGCCTACCATCCCCAGACTAATGGGCAAACTGAGGTATCTAACAGAGAAATAAAGAGTATATTGCAGAAGATAGTCAAACCTAATAGAAGAGACTGGAGCACCAGGCTACAAGATGCACTCTGAGCACACAGAACAGCTTACAAGACACCCATTGGGATGAGTCCCTTCCGCTTAGTTTATGGAAAAGTCTGTCACCTCCCAGTTGAGGTAGAGCACAAAGCCTTTTGGGAAGTAAAGGAGTGAAATATGGAATTTGAGAAGGCCAGAACTGAGAGGAAGTTGCAACTGCAAGAATTAGAGAGCCTACGCCTAGAAGCCTATGAGAACTCAAGGCTGTACAAGGAAAAGATGAAGGCTGTGCATGATAAGCACATCAAGAGGAGAGAGTTCAAACCTGGGGACTTTGTCCTCCTTTACAACTCTAGACTGAGACTCATGCCAGGCAAGTTGAGATCAAGTTGGGAAGGTCCATACAGAGTAGAGAAGGCTGAACCATACGAAGTTTTCCACCTGAGTCATCCTTCAAGCTCTGAATTCATCAAAGTTAATGGACATCGCTTAATGCTATATCATGGTGAGAAGGCAACAAAAACCAAGGAGCTAGAGATCTTCCTCTTGGAGGATCCACCCACAGTAGAAGACTGAGCTAGTGGAGCGTCCAACTTAAGGACGTTAAAGCAAAGTGCTGGGTGGGAGACAACCTACCATGGTATGATCGTTTCTTTCTTTTATTTCTTTATTTCCTTTCTTAATAACTCTTCTCAGTACTAGTGCCTATAGTTTACATCTTCATTTGCATATTGCATAATATAATAAAAAAGGGAGGGGGGCATGCGACGCGACAGCGTCACCGACGCGTCCGCGTCGCAGGTGAGTAAGAAAGAAAAATAAATCGAACAGAAAGTCACGCGGGAGCGTGGCTGGAGGCGTGCCTTTGGCATAAATCGCCCCACGCGACCGCGTCGCTGACGCGTCCGCGTCATTTGGGAAAAATGCCTCCCACGCGGACGCGTGACCTGAAAATCGACGTAAAAAAGGGTGCATGGCCGAAAGTTGTGATGGACTGGTGCTAGGCGCACAAGCCTCACCACGCGAACGCATACTCGACGCGTCCGCGTCGTATTCCAATATTGGCCACCCACGCGATCGCGTCCACCACGCGACTGCGTCACCCTGGAATTTGGCAACAATGAGTTTCGAACAGAAAGTTGTGCGAGCGCGAGGCTGCCCTCGCGCCAGTAGCACCAAACGAGTCACACGTCCGCGTGATTGACGCGACCGCGTCGATTCATATAAGCGCCATCCGCGCGAACGCGTACCCCACGCGTCCGCGTCGCTTGCGCCGCACATCTTACCCTAATCTGCCAAAATATCTTATCTTTCTCTTCCCCAAATCCTACTTTTTCTAGATGAATTCTAGGCTTGAATATAGGATTGGGTATGTGAGGTTGTTGGAAATACTTTGTGCAGAATTTCTGCAAAAATCTGCATAATCGACAGCAGAACGAACGATTTTTTGGGAGTTGTCCCGACCTAATTTTTAAATGAAATTATTTTTTTGTAAGACTTCGGTATGTCTTGAATATTCCATAAAAATTTCAGGGAATTTGACCAAGCGGTTTGGAAGATATGAATTTTTGAAGTTTAGTGGTTGTTGCAGATTTTTCTGGTTTTTTAGTTCTGCAGTACCAACTTCTAGACGCTATAACTTTTGATTTAAACGGAGTTTTGAATTGCTTCCAAAAGAGTTTTAAATATCTATTTCAAGTGAGAACAAGTTTCATGTCCATATCTATTTTGTAGACTTAGATAAGTCATTTGGAAGATGGATTTTTTGCTGGAAATTCCGAACTGATTTATGAAAACAGGACACCACTTCCAATTGAAAATTAATTACTCAAATGGAATGATATGAACCTTAAACTTATGGATTTTGAAACTTAGGGATGTTGACTATAATCCCACCAAAATTTAGAAGCAACGGATTAGAATTGAAATTATTGGAGAATTTATAAAAAGACACTGCTGTTGTCCGTTTGTCCGAACTTTTGTAAATGTAAAAGCAGAATTCTAAATCTTGTAAAAAAATTCAATTCTAATCCAAGTTCAGCAAAGCCTAACTTAAATTGCAGATTAGGATCTCTAGAGTTACCTTACCAAGCAAATAGGTCATATATAAGTATTCATGACACAAGAAGGCTTTAGATTAAACAAACTTAGGAAATGAAAAAGAATGTAAGTTACCCTTAGAAAGGATTAAAGTTAAAGACAATGATATTGAGAGATAAAGTGAAGAAAAAGAATGTGGGACAAGGAACAAAACAAAAGTTGAGAATTATATTGAATGGACCTTGTGCCGAACTGTTAATGCGAAAGTGTCCGCCTAACGGATAGTCTGAGATTGCTAATGCGAGAATGTTTGCCTAATTGATAGCACTGTTACTTACTGTGATGCACATTGAACTGATATTAAAATGAGGCCTAATTGACACGGGTAACCGTGATGCCAAGGTGTCTAATTGACACAGTAAAGGGACCAATATTCATGGCTTACACTAGGAATAGGCATGCATCATCTTGTTTACGCATATGTACTTCTTGTGAATTCTCTACTGCTATTTTCTTTTTGTCTATGCTATCTACTTGTTATATGCATGTTTGTGCCTTGAGTCTCTGTGTTTGTTTCCTTTTTCTTTTTTCTGTTTCGTGACAACTTAGAGACAAAGACCCTAGATTCCCCTTTTACCTTGCTGAGAACTCTAGGTTCTCACCCTTCTTTCCTTTCTTTTTTCCCCTCCCCAGATGAGTTCGGCAGACGAGTCTGTTGAGTTTCGGGTTTCGGTACATCACCCACATTTCGACCTCGGCATGTCGTATGTATTCACTCTAGCTGAAGACCATTCCAGAAATCGACCTAGCTGACTTTTTACTCTTCTGGTGATCTTAGTATTACTTTTTCCTCGCTTTTGTAGTACTTTTAGAGGGGTAGGACATCTTAGTAGTTCGGTCTCAGTTTAGGAAACCCATGTGAGGGTTGGGATTATTTTTCTTTAATTTTGTCTCTGTAAATATAACTTGGTGTAGTACTCGTTATTTTGATACTTGGCATATATCCTCAAATTTAACTTATGTTTATATATGTATATATGTATATATACTCTGTTATCATGTGCTTTTCGTAACACCTTACTTTTGGTACGATCATGACGTGCTAAAAGTTAGCACGATATTGTCCGCTTTGGCACACAAGGCCTCACGGTTTTGCCTTTGACGATAGGGATGATAGCCGAAGCCCCCCACACTCACTCGTCAAAACGCGTCATACTAGGGAGAGGTATCCACACCCTTATAAGGCATGTTTCGTTCCCCTCTCCAACCGATGTGGGCCTTACAATCCACCCCCCTAAGGGAGTCCAGCGCCCTCGCTGGCACATCGATCCGGGCTCTGGCTCTGATACCATCTGTAACAGCCCAGACCACCCGCTAGCACGATATTGTCCGCTTTGGCACACAAGGCCTCACGGTTTTGCCTTTGACGATAGGGATGATAGCCGAAGCCCCCCACACTCACTCGTCAAAACGCATCATACTAGGGAGAGGTATCCACACCCTTATAAGGCATGTTTCGTTCCCCTCTCCAACCGATGTGGGCCTTACACTTTTCGGTAATATGACTTAGCTTTAAGTATTGTCCTTGCAAGTAACTATATGACGTTTCACGAAAAATAGTTTATTCACAATTCAACCGATAAAGACTTATATTAAAATCCGGGTCTAGAGCCAAGTAGGTTCTTACGACAAGTAACATCTGAACATTTAGCATTGATCATGACATGTCAAAGGTTGGAGTGTTACACGTAGTAATAATTCTATTTTGTAGTATTTTTATTTTCTTAATTTTTGTTGTAAATTTTAATTTTTAGATTAATTGGCTTATTATATATATGTTTGTATAATAATTTATTAATAAATATTTTTATGATGATATTTTTATATAAATATAATATTATAAATTATTAAATAATTTAATATATTTAATTGAATTATTTAATAATTTATAATATTATTTTTATATAAAAATGTTATCATATAAATATTTCTCTAATTTATTACCTTCTATTTTGATTGTACTAAACCTTTATTTAGGACTTGATGTATCGTGTTTTTTATTTTTCACTTTGAGAGATTGTTCATATTAAAATTTTAGAGTGTATGTATTATTCTTATCTCAGTTTTTTAGATTTGTTTTGTGTGTATAATTTTTAACTATATTATTGTCGATTACTACTGACATTTTTATTTGGTGTGGGAGTCTAGTATTGTTGTTTTTCTTATTCATATAAAAAAATTATAAAAATATTATTTGTATATCAAAATCAGTTATTAAAATTAATTATTAATATATTTATGTATAAATACATATGTAATTTAATTTATTTTTAATATATATTTATATTCTGATATGTATTTTATATTGATGATTGATTTTGATGGCTGATTTTAATGTATACGTAATATAATCTAAAAAATTATTATTATTGTAGCAAGGGTCAGAAATGTTCACAAGTCGTGCCAAACAAATTATTGAATTAAGGGTGATTTTAGTGTCACTGTGTTATGGTGGCTATAATGATTATTATTACAAGAATCAATAATCAATAATACATCCTATAATGTAGGTTTAATTATTTTGTTGGCTCTTATAATTTTACTAAATTTTTAATTAGGTTCTTATATATTTTTTTAATTAGGGTCTTTATACTATTTTTAATTTTATAATTAGTTCTTTGTAATGTAAAAAATATTAAAGTTAAATGAATGTTTCTTCACAAATTAAAGATATTTATAATTACAAACCTAATTAGATATTTGACCGCATATATTTTAGAAAAAATATTCTGTTAATTTTAATGTTTTTGACATGAAAAGACTTAATTATAAAATTAAAAGTAATATAGGAACTCAATTAAAAAAAATCACCTAATTAAATATTTAGTAAAATTATAAGACCAACAGAATCATTAAACCTATAATATATCTAGTTACCAAAAAAAAACCTATAATATATCTACAAACAAAATCCCCTAAATAGTTGTTCTGTCTAGTTGTTAAGATAACTTTGGGTTATTATTTTCCTAACATTACTCTTTTTGTAATATATATAAAATCTATTACATATATAACAATAAACTTTCACTATATTTAATTATTATTTAAATATATATAAATTACTAACTTATTTTTATTTTGCTTGATAACAATTGAATTTTAATTGAGTTAATGTGACTAATAATCTACTAGTAATAATAAAAGAGGTTTGCATATAAGAGTATTTTATGTAAATTTAAAAAAGACCACCAGTATATTATGTGATTATTTACGTATATCATAATATAAATAAAATAGCGGAGAATAATAATAAGAATAGAAATAAAGTATATGATAAGAAATTAAAAGTTTGAGTTTGTGTTGTACCCCATGAGGAAAAAAGGAGAACCGCAATGCAGAGAAAGTAAAAGATAGTGAAAATTGTTTTACGAGAAGAGGAATAATAAGAAGCCATATTTGGTTAAATATATAAGTGATAGTGTGATACTAAGATTTAATTATTTAGATATTGACAAATGCTTAATAAAATGGATAATATTGGCGTCGATATTATTATATAGAATCGATAATATTTTTGTCGATAGTTGATTCATTAAAATCGACAAGATTGCCGTCGATTTAATTATTTAGATACCGACGTCTTCTTCGCTTATATTTTTTTGTCTATTTTATATTTAAAAAGCGACAACATTGCCGTCGATTTTAATAGTTATATTTTTTTTTCTATTTAAAAAATAATAGACAATTAATACAAATAAACTTTTAAATATAGAAATAAAATTTATACAAAATATTAGATAAATAAACTTCTAAATATAAAAATAAAATTTATACTAAATATTAGATAATGAATTTACAAACTTATCAAAATAAATAATCCTCTAACATAAAGACTCAAGACAAGATAAATAACTAAACTTAGATTTATATTCGTTTAAACTGCAATCTACTAATAATACAAAATATTCAAAGCAAAATAAATAATCCTACTCATATTCATCCAAATAATGATGTATTATGTTTGGGAGAGCCGTAAAAATTGTGTTTCTTCTTGTTGCATGGTATGGCCTCCAATTAGTACCAACCACAAATTTCACCTGAATCCATATATTAGAGATTAACTAAAGAATCATATATAAAGACTTAATAGTAATAATAAATACGAGAAAAACGAGATTGATGAGGAGCAAGGAAGAAATGCAGCCTATAGTAATAATATAGTTTTTCTTCAAAAGGTATAAAAGAGACAGAGCATATCATGAGCGGAATCATTGGTGCCACACACGCTATAGATTATAAAGAGGCATGGTCACAGGGACGGATGCATGTATAAGACTGTGGGGCAATCGTCTCCACTATGATTTGAAATTTTTTTGAGTAGTATATAATAATAATATTTATTTATTCTACTAAATTATTAAATTTGACCCCACATTAATTTTTTACTCAACTTTTAATACTTTATAGTCAATTTAAAAATTTTATATTAGATGTCATTAGAATGATTAATTCTCAATTTAAATGAAATTTGTATTTTTTTTTTAGAAATCAACTCGAAAGAGTGTTATCTTTTTTTTATATTAGTTTTATTTTTTTCTGTAATTATATTAATTGAAAGAACTTTTTCAACTATAAATCTTAATAAGAATTGACTTCTAATTGTATAAGAAGTAAATTTCTAAATAAGTATTTCTTATATATATATGTAAAATAAATACTACACATCCAACTCTTTTTATGAACTAAATCTAACCAAGTTAAACAATAAAATTTAAAATAATATTAGTCATAACTGATATTTGTTGTTTTAGACAAATTTGATTGGACTTGGTTAACAAAAAAATATGAATATGTAGCATTATCCTATATAAAAAGACAAATATTTATAAGGGTAAATTTTTTGTCCCCGAAGTTTGGCAAAAGTTTTTAAAATACCCCTAAGTTTTATTTTGTTTCAATTTTGTCCCAAAAGTTTTCGATTTGCATCAAATATACCCTCGGAGGCTAAATTTTCAAAAAATTTAAGACCAATATAACAATAATGCATGAAAATTATGCTTGATTTGTTTGTGTTGAGGGGTTGTTCTTATGAAATTGTTGTTGAATCGATCTTAATTTTTTTGAAAAATTAGCCATCAGATGTATATTTGATGCAAATCGAAAACTTTTGGGATAAAATTGAAACAAAATAAAACTTAGGAATATTTTTAAAACTTGTCAAACTTTAAGGACAAAAAATATACTTTATTCTATTTATAAATGATTATTTTAGTGTTTTAATTTGTAAAATTAGATATTATAAAAACTAACCATGTTATATTTACATAAAAAATAACTACCTGTGTATATATATTGAAATAAAAAATACACATTAAAAATAAATTAAACAATACATATATTTATATACAAATACATAATGATTAATAAATAATTTGATAACTAATTTTTATGTACACATAATATTTTTATTTTAAAAATTATTATATATATATATATATATATATTTTTTTTTTTTTTTTTTTGCCCCACTATTAAAATTTTCTGAATCCGTCACTGGCCATGGAACTATATATATGCATGCAACGGAGAAAAGTGATGATACAGTTATTAATGGACAAAAAAGGGCCAACTTTTCAGGGTGTGTTTGGCAAACACGTTGGGGAGGAGAGAAGCCTGTTTGAGCTTCTTGAAAGTTTCACTTTGATATTTGGCAATTTTTATATTTGTGAACGCAGAATTGATTCTGCCTCTGAACCTACCTTTAGGAGAAGCTCAAATTTGTAGCTTCTGCGTTTCACGTTTCACGTTTCACGTTTAGGAGAAGCTAAAATATTTCTTTTTTACCAACCCTACCCTTCATTTTCTTCTATAAGAATAATACTAGTAACTATTATCTTCACAGTGTTCTTCCTACTTTTTCATAATTTTTTAGTTCCAATTTTTTTCATCAAAATCGTTCAGATTTATTTCAATCACTAACAAATTGAAATTTTTTTATTTTTATTTGATTTTATTCATATGAATTTTATTTACGTTTTATGTATTTTTTTGTTCATATGATATATGTTGTTGGTTTTATGGAATTTTTATTATTTCTTATCTGTATAATTTTTTTTCTATTCTTTGATGTACTCTATTTTTGTTTTGTATTAATTTTTTTATTTTTTATTCTAAATTTGTAAAATTTGTAATTGTAATTATTATATACTACGTTTATTATCAAAATTTTGAATAATATAAATTATGATCCTATAAAAAAGGACAAAATAAATAAAAAATTAATTATAAGTAACAATAGAATCATAAATAATAAAAATTTATAGTCTAAAATAATACTAAATTAAAGAGTACTGACAATATTAAAAAAAAATTATAAAATATTTTCTTTTTGTGTGACATTATAAAATTTATAGTATTCTCTTTTATATTTTTATTTTTTATTGTATTTATTTTATTTATATGATAAATTTTTTTATATTATTTTTTATAGTATTCTGATTTTGCAGGTATATAAAATTGATGTCTATTTTAGTAATTTTTCATCTAAAAGTGATTTTGAGTAGTATAATCCAAACAACATTTATTTTACTATAATCAATTTTGATATAAAGATTACCAAACATAAATCACGTTAACCCAAACTAACTTATCATCAAAATCAATTTTACAAAATCAATTTTATGCAAACTCTAGTTTGCAAACTGTAATCCAAACACACACTCAATGTGTTAAATTTGGAGTGCAATTTCAAGAACAAATGAAAGTCAGACTGCAAACAGGGCAAATTGACAACACAAAGGGCAAGGAAAACACAAAGAGGTCCCGCAAATAACTTACCTGGAATCAGGACGGATCCAAAAATATTATTATGAGAGGCCAATGATATATATAATATTAAAAAATTATGTAAAAAATTATATAATATAAGATGTATTATAAAAATATACCGATAGAGAATATATTTTAAAGTACAAAAAATATGTGTGTACTTTTTACTAATGAAGTACTCGATTCTTGGCATTATAAAATTCATCGAAAATAGCATCTATATTAAATTTTTCAGCATTTTTTTTAATATAATTAAAAGACAATTAATAAGAAATTCATCTTTTATTTTGTTTTTGAGTCATTCTTCACAATATTCATAGCTAAAAAAGATCTTTCAGTTGTAGTAGTTGAAATAGAGAGAATTAATACCAAATGAATAAAAAAAGACGATCACAAGAAAAAAAATCTACTTTATGGGATTTGAAAAATTTTATTTAATTAAAAAATATTAGTAATAATATCTTTTTTATATTTTTTTAATATTGTTACCTACTTTTTAGATATTAGAAATCATTAATATTTAAATTGGACTAGACTATTATTTATAGGATAAAGTATACTTTTTGTTCATGAAGTTTGACAAAAGTTTCAAAAATACCGCTAAATTTTATTTTGTTTCAATTTTGTCCTAAAAGTTTTCAATTTGTATTAAATATATTCTCGACGGCTAAATTTTCAAAAAATTTAAGACCAATCTAACAATAATGCATGAAAATTATGTTTGATTTTCTTGTGTTGAGGGGTTGTTCTTATGAAATTGTTGTTGAATCGATTTTAAATTTTTTGAAAAATTAGTCGTCTGAGAGATATTTTTATGCAAATCGAAAATTTTTGGGACAAAATTGAAACAAAATAAAATTTAGGGATATTTTTAAAATTTTTGTCAAACTTCAAGGACAAAAAATATACTTTACCGTTATTTATACTAGACTAAATATTAAATAAATTTTTTAAAAAATTAAATCATACTTAATAATTTACTACTATTAATTTTTTTTAAAAAAAGTTGGGACCGAAGCCTCCACTCGTCTCCCCTAATGTCCGTCCCTGCTGGAACCAATCAGTCAAGGTCTATCATGTAGTTGGAAAGGATGGCAACTAGAATATCCCCTATCAATGAAAAGCATTGAAATTTATCAATAAGTAGTTCCAAATTTTTTGATTGAGTGATTGAGAGTGTCAACACTGCCCTGCAGCAGTCATTTCATGATTTCATTACCTGAATAACATCATCTATTGCAACAGAAGAAGTATTTGCCCAAGGTGGTAGCTGCTGCACATGCAAAAGTCGAAAAGTGGAAGGTATTTTTTCAGAAGGGATATGGAAATTGCGAATAGCCTCTGCATTATTGTGTTCACCGGATTGAGAATGACCAGGCTTGCGTGCCGCTGCATTTCTTCCTTGCTCCTGACTACAAGTCCCGTTCCTGATAAACGCAAATTTTAAGCCTATAAAATCTAATGCAAGAAACTAAATAAAATAAAATCCCATCAGGAAAGCTTCATGAATCAGATCCTGATATGCACTATATTGGGAGGCAATGACTTGAGAATAAATTCCTGCAGTGTGAACCAAATTACCATGATTGTATAGTTAGTCATGTTCTCAAGTGATCAATTCACAATAGCAAACACTTCACAGCAGAGTCTACTACACATTTTCCAACCAAAGCAAAAGAGAATGAGATTGGGAAAGAAGCCAGCAGAAAAAATTACAATTAAGGTGATTTACGTACCTCCTTATCATGTTTAGCAATGCATCCATTATGGCCCAAAGTTACCACAGCCCTTTTGCAATACTTAGCTAGAAATTCTACAGCAGCAACGGAATAATGTATCAAAAAAGTGGAAAAAGACTGGAAAATACATATGAAAATTATGACAATTAATAGCATGAAAAATGGTTTATTTATTCATCATATGAAAATTATGACAATTAATAGCATGGAAAATGGTTTATTTATTCATTTGGGGTTCAAGAACCTCCTATATGCCGCAGGGTACAATCCAAATCCAAATCCAAATGACAGTCACCTCACCTTAAAAGTTCCATTGCTTCATCCTGATTGGCAAAACAGAGGTCTATATTGCCAGACTCCAATAACTTCATAAGTGGTGGCTTAAATTTTCTCACCATCTTGTCAAAAAAAGAAGTATTAGAAAACAGTTAGCTTCATTAATTTTTTCATGGAAGAAAATAATAAAAGAAGAAGAAAAACAAATTGTGGTGGTTAGTACCTCAAAACTAGCCAAATCCAAAGAAACAAGAAGACCTTCCTGTTTGGCCAGCCAAAGAGATTGCTGCTTGAATAACTTTCCAATTGAGAATTGCATACCTAAAAACCAGCCACAAATGCTACAAAAAAGAAATAAATGTGATTTCTTCTTTATAATATAGAGACATTTTAGAAAACCTGTATAGAGAATCAGTGAAAACTTACTCTTGAAAAACTTCGATGCATTTGGAAATGTCTTCAATAGCTGAGAAGTTTCAGAAATAAATATATAAAAAGAATTGATCACATTTAATAAAAAATATGCTTTGTAAGAAGACACTGATGTAACAAATAATTTTAGTAGAAGAACCTCGGGTATCTTCTTTTCTTCTACAAAAGCAATTGAGATCTCTGCAAGGCATATAATAAACTCCACTGCTCCAGCACCTGAGCATACACATACATATAAATGCTAATAAAAGTCAAACTTTGAAAAATAAAGATTAAAATACTAATACAGAAGATATTATTGGTATGAAAAGAACGTAGGAACAAAAGTTATAAACACTAAGGCTTCTGATATAGTATATCTATTATCAACGAGATTATGTGTTCTTTAAACTTGGAACAATGAATTCAAACTTAAAGGGATCTTTTAAATGATTAGTCATGCTAAAGAAGTTAAGGACTCACCTAATGTATCATACAAAGGAACACAATAAAGTCCATGAGCATTACAGGCCTGTAGTTATGTTGCACTTAGTCAACAAGAAACATTGAGAGGATGACGAAACAAAATGTGAAAGTGAAGAAATGAAAATGAACCTCCATGCTTATTATCCACCCAGGGCAATTGGCACCATAGATACCACATTTTACTCCCTGAAAATTGGCATCATATTGATTAATCTCAGATTACAAGAGATGATTCTTCCCTAAGAAAAATAAAATAACTAAATGATCATTTCTAAGCTCTTCATGAAAAGATAGGAGCATCATCAAAAAAGTACCATACAAGAGCATTGATGAAAAGAAGTGAAAAAAAAAAGGTTTTCTTTTGTGGTAAATAAGCATAGGTGACTTACTTGCCCGTAACCAAACTGCGGATAGAGCTTCCAACTTTCTGTATCACCTCGTACACTTCTTTGTAAGTTTGCCACTTGTACTTGCCAGCCTATAAATAGTGACACAAAATTCACAACACAATGGCATCAGAAATGATCAGTAAACTTTTTATATAACTCACATGTCCTTTATGCAGAAGCTTAAAGTGTCTCTAATATCTCTAGTAAAAAGCGTTGCAAGACACTGAAGTTCTTTATAGATTTCTTCAGCATAAAACGAGGTTACATATAGTTGATCTGCACATTGAATCTAACTTAATAAAAAATTAGAGAACTAACACCGAAAATAGAGAAAAATCCTATAAATCCATGTCAGTCATGAAGAAAGAATACAAAATTGCAGGATAACACAGAAAAATGAACAAAAGTAGTGATAACACCCGGAATGCCTTTCTTTCTTCATCAATCTTTGAATTGAAGACCTATATCATTGAGAAAAGTAGTGAATCATCTACAAATGCTTAGCAAATTTTTTATTGATGAAAAAAAATCAATTGAAGAACGAAAGAGAGAGAGTAACTGATTTTGATTGAGCACGGTCAATTGAAGGCAGCAGCAACGACACAGAGAGACGAAGCGATTGATGAAATGTGATGAATTGATTATGCTAACTAGGTTTCAGTAATATTGATGTGATTTTTATTAACAAACACAAATTCAGAATTTCATTATGAAAATAGTAGATACAACAACTGCAAAAATAAGTATAATAATCAGAGAGACTGAGAGAAACTTACATGAACAAGATGGCGCGGCGGCGGGCTCAGTGGAGGAGGAGGAGAAAAAGAAGAAGCTCTGCTCTCCGACGGAGAACGGCGGGTTTTCTCAGTCGTCGGAGAAGAAAAAGCTCTACTGATCTACTCTCTGTCTCTCTTCCTGACGGTGACTCCGTCCTTGGTCTCTACTCTCAAGCGTTGGAGAAGAAGAAGCAGCAGCAGTTTCACTCTGAACTTTATTCTCTGGAGGTTTGGGGTTAATGTTTGGGAAATTGATCGAAACGAAAGACGCGGGTAATAAGCGCGGGCATAATTTTTTTGTTGATAAAAATCGACCGTAAGTTCGTTGATTTTAGTTAAAACAAAAATCAACATATTAACCATCTATTTTATATAATAAATTTACACCCTTCATCCTATTTTAAAAGAAGATTTTCATCATTTAAATTTATCGACGACGAAAGTTGTTGATATTATAATTATTAAAATAGACAACTGATCCGTCGATTTTAAAGAAAAACAATTATCCCCCCATTATCTCATTGGCAATGTGATGATAAGAAGAAGGTGTTGAAAGTTGCTAAAATAATAGACAACATTGTCGTCGATTTTAATATTTTATTTTTAATAATTTCTTTTTTTATTTTATCGACGTCAAGCCGTCTAAAAATATCGACGGAAAGTTTGGCCGTCGATTTTTGGCGTCGATAATTACATTATTTCTTGTAGTGGTGACGAGAGATGTCTCCTTGCTTTCCATCTCTGTCTTTAAATTTATTCTCCGTTTTCATTTTAAATTTCCATTGTGAGGAATATTGTCTCTATTTCTATTTTCTACAGTTTTATTGTCTACAGAGTCCCATTCTCATAATTGATCATTAATTTTTATAGGAACAGAGCTGTAAGTATCCATCCTATATAAAAATAATAAGATTTTATACAAAAATGCTAAACGGCAAGCGACAACTTCTTTTAAACTGACGCGGTGGAAGGACGCGATGGCGAGGCAGAAGAGTTGACGACGTGGGAAACATGGCAGTGAAGAGAAGAATGGATGGACACGATGGCAGAATTGCGAAAAGGAGCATGGATGCACCCTCAAAGAGGAGAAAGAATGCCGCCAATAGAGAGAATGGCGCGTTGAAGGTTGCGGTGCGGTGAGAAGGGAGAGTGGCGAGGAGGTAACTGCAGAGAGATTGGATGGAATATAAATGGACTGGGATCTTTGAATTGAAAAGTTATACATGTAGCATGTGAAATACTAAAAACTTATGTGCAGCATGTGAAATGATTAAAAATCATATACGAAAATAAATAAATTATTAAAGACAATTAAGTAAATTTATGAATTTCGAAAATAATTAGAGACGGGGCGAGAATTCTCACTCAAATCCCATGCCTATCTCAAAAAAATTTTGTTCCCGTCTATCCCTACAAAAAAAAATTTTACACAATCAAATTTTCATTCATAATGATTCTCACATTTCAAAAAATTTTGCCATCTCTAATATACACATCAAGTAATAAATATTATTAATCCTTAAATTAATCGAAAATTTTGAATGAAATAAAAAACTGTTATTTACAACGTATGATGACAACTTAACGCCTAAGTACACTTTATGTTATTTTTTTAATATTAATTTTTTTTCTTCTTTATATTTTGAGAAAAACCCAAATTAGCCCTTGACAATTACCTCGAAAGACAACGAGGCCCTCGACAAAAAAAAAATCCCAACCCAGCCCCTGACAAAAAAAAAAACCAACCCGACCCCTGACAATTACTTCGAAAGGACAACGAGGCCCCTGTGCCAAAAAGAAATTAATATTATTTTTTTGGCACAGGGACTAATCAGTCTCAAAAAAAAATTATCAGGGGCCGGATTAGATTTTTTTTTTCTTGAGGGCCTCGTTGTCCTTTCGAGATAATTATCAGGGGTCGAATGGGTATTCACTCTTATATTTTCTTTGATCTGTTTTAAATAAAAAGAGAGCAAAACCAACAAAAGCATTCTTACAAGCTCATATAAACCAACTATACAAGAATATTAATAGAAACAAATAAAAACAAAAAGGTTCACGTATATTTGTCTTTATTTTTATATGAAGTTGATAGTTAAAAATTGTTAGATAATAATTTAATCAAATTGCTAGACAATAATTTAGTCAAATTTGTTAAATTATCTAACTAATGGTTCTTAAATATCAATTTCATATGATGACAAGAACTTCTATCTAAATAGAAACTACACACTATATATCTTTTTCTCTTATCATCTTTTCTTATCTTCATAAAACCTCCGCTAATAAATATTTTAGAGTGCTGGGAATTTAAATCTTGTTTTGTGTATACAATTATTTATTGATCACTGATAAATTAGTAAGAGAAGTGTTAGGGATCCAACAAATTTTGTGATTTGTAACTATCAATTAGCGATCATTAATATTTTTAATAGTGTGAGATTATATCGAATGGTGTGAGATTACTCACTTTTCTTTTGCTAGTTAAGTGCTGGCCAAATTTTAATGAAAATACTGATTTCCTAAATTTTCTCAATTAGTAATAGACCAGCCTAATTAGAGAATAACCTAAGAAGAAAAAAAAAAAGTGACGTTTGGACAATTGGTTCCCCATGACTCCATGAGGTGTGACAAAACAATTTTGTGGCGATTTTAATGCAGAATAACCCCTTGCTACACCAAATACTATGGCAGTTGTGTTTTTTGGTTATTTCTAATCATCGCCATTGGGTAGACTGGAAAATGTCACTTGAACAGAGATTGTATCAAGAAATGAGGAGGAGAGTCATAAATTCGAATGTAAGATCTTAATTTACATTGGATCTAACATTGAAATAATTAAATTATAATGTGAAGTTCTTTAAGTAAAATGATGCATTTTATTAAGTTGATTTATTATCGAAAAATTCGACGGTAATATTTCGCACCGATTATACGACTTTTATGTTTTATTTTAGTGTCAAATCTAAGCATTAGAATGTACAATTCAATGGTAATTATTAGTGAAAATGAACATGGCCCCAACCCCCAATAATGATTCCAACAATAATGCACACGTTTCTTGTAGTATGAGATTTTAGACTTCGAATCCAGGTTTTGGAAAAATTAATAGAGAATAATTGAATTTTAATCCACATTTCATGGAAATGATTGCAATAAAAATATTTGTTTTTGAAGGTTTGGAGATATAGAATGGAGTGGCCATGTTGTCTCCATTCTTTGGATTTGACTGATTCTATATTAGCTAATTTATCCATCCCCAAAATTTGAACAAGAAGCTAAGAGGTACTTGTTGCTATGTGGTGCCTAAATTGTTGCCATCAAGCTTCTACGAATCGGGGCAATGGTGGTTTTAGTGAGGATGAATAATGCCATAGAAAAAGCTATTTTAGGTACTACTAAAAGTTATTGAAGAGTTTCAAGCGTAATTTTGAGAAAAACACGTGTATAAGTATCAAGCGTAAAAGAGAAAAACACACACTCATGTATAAGTATCACTAGTATATTATTTTGGAGTTTAATGGTGTCATAAATGGAGTTAAATTTTATTTTGGTATCTGATATTGACAAGTTACACTGATTATTTTTAATTTTTTAATTGCTATAATTTAGTTTCTTAAATTCAAAAAGTGCATTAATGGAGTCTTTCGTGTATTTTTTGTCATCAAAATTCAACGCTGTTAGTGATGCGACTCAAATCTTGTCACACTAGACATTAAAATGATGTCGTACGCATTTTGACGTTAAAAAAGATATTAAACAAAATTATTTGAGGGTTTGAACAATCTTGTCATCATAACTAAGTTCTTTATCATAACTCTCAAATAACATCGTTTAATGCTTTTTATAGCGCCAAAATGCGTATGATGACTTCGTTTTAATATGTCTAGTATGACAAAGTTTATTTAAGTCACGTCACTAAAAACGTCAAGTTTCAATGACAAAGAATACATGAGAGATTATATTAGTATTTTTTTTTAAATTTAGAGATCAAATTATAGTAAATGAAAAATCAAAGACTAAATTAATGTAATTCGACAATAGGACTAAAATGGGGCTTAACTTTATATAATGCGGTATCCGAAAGCTAATAAGAAAATCAATTTTAACGACAAATGAAATCTTTTTAATTTGCAATTCACTAAGGTCCAATTTGGATAAACAATTTAATTAAGTTTTTTTTGAAAAAATCAGGGGCGGAGCTAGATGAAAGATTAGAGGGGGCCAAAAATATTTATATAATAAAATAAGACTAAAATAAAATTTTGAGGGGGACTAAACTGTAATTTACATGTAAAAAATTAAAATTAGGAGGGTCATTGCCCCCTTTGTTACAATGTAGCTCCGCCTTTGAAAAAAATAGTTTAAACAATAAATGACTATATTAAAAGTAATTTATACATAAGTTATTTTGTATCTGAGATTTTAGTTCTAAAAGTGCTTATTTTATAGAAATATAATAAAAAGTAGTAGTAGTATAAGAGAAGTATTTTGTTTTAACTTTTCTATAAACTCTTAAATAGCTTTTTAAAAAACTATAATTTAATTGTAGAAATTGCACTATACATTAATACTATTACTTTTCATAATTTAAAAACTCACAAAAATTACTCTTCAAACTTCTCAAACAGACCCTAAACAGGTAGTACCATTACTTTCGCGCGTTATATTGGCCATGTTGCATTATTTTTAAATATATAATAATAATATAAAAATGTAACGTGAGCATATGATTAATATGAAAGTCAACTTCAAGAAATCAACCCTTTAATTTTCAATCCTATAAGTATAAGCTCATTTATTCTCGCGACCCAGTTGCATTATTTTTAAAGCTTTAATTAAGTTGGAGTAGGCTACTATAAATTGGAGTTCAGCATATGCAACTTTTAGTAGGATCCAAACATGGTACAATACAAGCTAATAATAATTACTTTTATGGTTATTTTGCTGCTCTGTGCGCCTTCTTATCTCGCTGGTACGTACCCCTCTCTCTCTCTCTTAAACAACTCAGTTATTTAAAAAAAAAAAAAAAACTATTTTAAAGTAGATCCTTATTCTCTCTCTCAACTTATTTAAAAGTAGTTATAACCATACAAATTTATAACTTTAGCCATAAAGTTATGAATCTTTTTATTCTGAATTAATATTTTTATTCATATTTCAGACGGTAGAACTGTATCTATAAAAAACATCTTTAAAAAAAAAACGTTTTAAACGTCTTTATTTGAGTGACGACTCTCAAAGTGAGATCTCTCACTATTGAATGTTTTCTCTCTCATGTTTTTTCTTAGTCTCACTTATGAAATAATCTTTACCTTCTAAAGTAAAATTCAAAATTAGAGAATTCAAATCCATAGATTAGAGTATATGTTTTATATATATATATATGGCGTATGTATGTGTAATTTTGTTATTGATAAGTATCTTATTAGATATTAATAAAAAACAAAAAGTAAGAAATCAAAAGAAACTTTGATAAAATAAAAAATATTTAATTATTATTTAATTTTTTTATTTTACTAAATTTATAATTAAATTTTTATATTTTAAAATTATTAATTGAATCTTAATATTAATTTTAAATTTATAATCATATATTATTTCTATTCCAAAAAATGTGTTAAGCATATTTGCTAATTACTAATATGTAAAATAGATAAAAATATTTTTATAATGTTTATCGTTAATAAAATTTAATTATAAATTTGAAATTAGTAGAAAAATTTAAAAAAATTATATAAAATAAATGAATAATTTAACCTATAAAAAACAATTTTTAAAATATATTAAAATTTTAACTAGTATATATTTTACTTTATTAGCTAAACTTAATAGATAACTCCATATGTAAAATAGTAAACTACTACTGGGGACTAATAATAACTTGACGGTGGTTGTAAATTATTGTAGCAGCAGCGGCATCATCATCTTCTGGGAATGATTTTAATAATGGACTAATAACGTCATTGGGAAGAAAACTGCTTCAAGATTATTGCATTGATTTTTGTGTATTGGATTGGAATTGCGAGCAGTCCCCTTGTGGAAGGGTTTGTGATTATAGTCATGGCTTTGGTCCTAGTTTTGGCATTTGTGTATACGTACAGTAATTGTCATGGTTCTTAAAAAATGGTGCTTAATTTTTATCTATCACTACTATTTCTTAAATAAAGAATGATGTATGTACTTACTATTTGTATGAATATAAAAGTTGTAATTTATGCCTGCTTATTACCTTGTGTAATAATATAAGATGATGATGTCAGGTACTTTGTTCTTTTAATCAATATAATATATTAAATTAAAATATTAGAATCATTATAAATTATGTGTTTATATATGACACAATAAATACCAAAAATAATTATAATTTAATGGTTAAAGATGTAAAAAGTATAACTTAAAAGGTATTAAATTTAATTTTGTTTTTTTTTTTTTTTTATCAAAGATAGGAAAATTTAAATTTACAACCTCTTAAATAGATATAGAAAAAATATATTATTTAAGCTATAATTGATTCGTATTAGATTCAATTTTGTTGTTGAGTCTGTTTTATAAATATATATTAATTAATTGGTTTAAGGTGCCTAATTAATTGCATGGTGAATCATTTTTTAATAAACTTTCACAGGCTTGTAAGTTGTAATAGCTACAATTACGAATGGTACGGATCTTTGTTTTATGTTATAGCTAGTTTCATTTTGGGGGAGAAAACATACTCTACAATAAATTATCAAAAGGAATAAGATAACAATTAAATTTTAAAAAATTTTGATGTTAGATAAAATCCTTAAAAAAATATAACATTAGTTGGTACATTTTCAACAATAATAAATAGTGGACATATTATATATTTTTTAAATTTATTATTTAAAATTTATTAATTACAATATTCTTATATACTATTAACTACAACAACGTGTCTGTTTATAGAAAATTATTAAAAAAATAATAATTTTTAAATTTTTTTATCTATTTTATTAGAATTCATAATAAATAAAAAATAATTAATAAAAATTATGTAAGATATATTTTTAAAATATGTGAAAAGTTATTTTGAAGAGTTACATCTCTTCATAGAGTTGTAACTTATTCAAAAGTTATGCCTGTTGAAAGATTATAATTATTTAAAAAGTTGTATCTGTTGAATACGTAGTTGCATGTTATATGTACTCCATACCTATAAATTTTCCTCATTTCATTATTGCTGGACATCTATCTCAACACTTTCTTTATGCGCAAAAGAAAGAATAGAGAATATTATTCTGTAAATTATCATTTAGTGTAAGGCTTGACTGTGTATGTGCATAAACAAGTCAAGTGTTCTTCATTGTATCCTGCATGAAATTCGTCAGTAACTTATTTTACACACCATTGTACATTGGTGGGAGCGAGCTAAGCCTAAAGGAAAGTGTGTGTAACACACGCCTTGAAGAATTGCGCTATTTGATTCACTATTTCCTCCTCTACTACTTCTCCCGTAACTCACAATCTTTAGGCTTAAATATTTCACCAATAAAACAAAATGGCCACTGCATCAATTAAGGAGAAGACCTCGGATTTCGTCAAATTAGAAAGATTTGATGGTGAATATTTCATACGATGGCAAAAGAAGATGCAAAGTGGCCTATGTTCTTACTATACCAAGACCTCCAGAAGTAGAAGGGGAGGCCATTGCAGAAATCCGAGCCAGGCAAAAATGGGACAACGATGACTATATATGCACCAGGCACATACTCAATGGCATGATTGATGCATTGTTTGATGTCTACCAAAATGTTTGGAGCGCAAAAGAACTATGGGACAAATTAGATGCAAAATATATGGCCAAGAACGCAACTATTAAGAAATTTTTGTCACTTGCTTTAATAATTATAAGATAGTTGATGGTAGATCTGTCATGGAACAACTGCATGAAATTGAGCGTATTTTAAGCAACATAACATGCACATGGATGATACCATTATTGTATCTTCAATTATTGACAAACTCCCTCCATCATGAAAAGAATTCAAAAGAACTATGAAACATAAAAAAGATGATATTTCTTTTGAGCAATTAAGCAATCACCTTCGTCTTGAAGAAGAGTATCGTACGATACTAAAGAGCAAAATATTCATGCTAATCTTCACGTAATGGAAGATGGAAAATCCAACAAGTCCAACAAGAAAAGATACCAAGATTTTAATAAATCTCAAGGTAACAATGGTGATATCAGAAAGAATAAAAAGAAAGGAAATTATTTTCATTGTGGAAAACAAGGACTTTTTAAGAAAGAATGTCGTTTCTTAAAAAAGAAGAAAGAGAAAAATGATACCACAATAAAAGATAATCTTATTGTTGTTATTTATGAGATCAACATGATTGAAGATATTGGATCATGGTGGATAGACTCTGGTGCAACTCGACATGTTTGCAAGAATAGAGATTTTTTCAAGACATTTAAAGAAGAGAATGAGACTATTCTGTATGAGAAATGCATCAACTGTTTAAGTAATGGGCAAAGGGACTGTAGAACTTGAATTCACTTTCGCAAGAGTACTTACTCTTACTGATGTATATTATATACCCGAAGTTAGAAAAAATTTAGTTTCTGTACCTTTACTTAATAAGTATGGGTTTAAATTTGTATTTGAAGGAGACAAATTTATTCTGTCTAAGGGTGGAGTGTTTGTGGGTAAAGGATATCTATGTGAGAATATGTTTAAATTAAATGTTGTAAATACTATTAATAATAATAATGTTTCTAAATTATAGATTGAAAACTAGGGAAAAAACTGGACTCTCTCATGAACGCAAACCTCTGAATTAGAAAAGAGATCACCAGAAGAGGAGGATCTGGTGGCAAGGAGTACTAAAAAGATCAAGATGCACGAGGATATGTGAAAAATCAATGCAGAAGTCACCATGGAAGAATCTCCAAATTAGAATGCGGAAGCAAATATGCCACCACCCATACAGCAGGAGGAAGCCCTAGAAGACAGCCCACTAGAGGCAGCGACCCGCAAGGTTTCATACCGTGACATGGTAGTTGATAATGGTTTTGACAAGCTCAATCCCAAAGAAACTGCAGATATGGTCGCTGAGGAATACGTGCAGGAGAAGGAGTCCTTTGATGCTAGTTCAGAGACAGAAACTCCTTTCAATCCAAAGCCGAACATAGAAGTGTCGCTAGAAGAATATGAGGATTGGTGTCGTCCATGGAAGAGATCTTTGATTGTCAAACCCCTGGAAAAGAACCTTAATCTCCAGGCTATGGAGAGGTGGGTAAGCAAAAGATGGGCAAAGAAAGATGTAGTCAGAGTTATGGATTTGGAAGAAAATTTCTTCCTTGTCAGATTCTTTAACCAAGAAGATTACTCCAACGCTTTGTTTAAAGGGCCATGGATGATTATAGATCACTACCTCTTGATCCAGAGATGGAGACTGCTATTTGTACCACAGGAAGTAAATATCCAAAAGGTTGTTGTTTGGATTCAGATCCCTAATCTTTCGGCGGAACTCTATAACAAATATTTTCTCTGGAAAGTTGGGAAAGCTTTGGGTACCATGCTCAAAGTTGATGAACTCACCTCTATCCATTCTAGAGGCAAGTTTGCACGGATATGTATGGAAATTGATTTGAATAAAAAATTAATTCCATATATTTCAGCTCTTGGTAAAGACTTCAAGCTTGAATACGAAGGTCTCCACCAGATTTGCTTTAAGTGTGGACGGTATGGGCATAAGGTAGAAAATTGTCATGAAATTTTTGAAGATCTAATCGAAAAAGTGGTAGCTGTTGTCATGGAGGTTGATCGGAGCAACCAGGAATGTGGTGGTGGTAACCCAAACAGAAATAGAAAGGAGCCGTTGGAGCAGGAACACAGTTTCGGGGAAGAATCTTCAAAGGAGGGAAATCAGGAGATTGATGGGAGTAATCAAGATCCTAAAGAAAAAAAAAGGCAATAATCTTTCCCCAAAGAGGAAAGTCCTTTTGGTCCTCGGATGCTAGTAAAAAGAAATCAAAGAAGATACAAGTCGAAGATGGAAGATTCTAATATGAAAAAAAAAAGGAAAGATTTCAGTCAAGCAGATTTCATGCTTTAGAAGGGATTAATTCAGAGGATTACGTAGAGGAAAATCAAAGCAATTATTATGGGAAACAAGAATACTACGTCAATAACAATAAAGAGACTAAAGAGGAAAAGGAAAAATCCAACAGCACTCAGATTCTATACCCAAAAATTTGGGCCATAAAAAAATCAGCAAAAATCTAAGGCTTCCTCCTCTCATGCAAAAGGAAGGCCCACTGAAATCAGTAAGAAGAAACAGCCCATTCAAAGTCAGCCCAAGCAATCAAACCAAATAGACCTTGTGAATGCTAGTTCACAGGTCACTGATCCTTCGACAAGCAATGCAAGGAGAGTTCAAAATGAGAAAAACAAAAATGACCACAGCGATTACTGGCGAAGCTTCAGCAGACTGAATAAAGAGATTGCCAAAAAATATCAATATGGCGAGTACAGCAATGTAGCTTACATTAATGATAGCGTCACTAACTCTCTTATTTCCT
Source organism: Arachis ipaensis (assembly GCF_059453495.1). Taxonomy (NCBI): domain Eukaryota; kingdom Viridiplantae; phylum Streptophyta; class Magnoliopsida; order Fabales; family Fabaceae; genus Arachis; species Arachis ipaensis. The sequence goes on along the minus strand of NC_142441.1, from coordinate 142,368,723 downwards.
CTATCATGGGAGGGGGAGCTAAGGATCCAGAGGAAGTTACAACAGCAAATAAACCCCCTGGCCCTGGAGAGGGTGATCCTTTTACAGATATGGAGGAAATGGAGCTGTCAAGACGAAAAGTAGATATGGAGCCTTCTCTATCAAGTCCAAAGCCTATGGAGGCTTGAGTCTTCTTGTTATCAGGATGAGTTCTACCTCTTTTCTATTTAGTTTTTATGAATAACTTAATCTGGAATTGTAGATGAGCCGCTGCTAAAGTGTTCCCTTCCATTATTAAAGATCTTGCTTTCAGATATAGAGCTAACTTGTGCATTCTTTTGGAAACTCATGTGTCAGATCCAAAAGCAGAAAATATTATCAAGAAGTTGGGATTTGATTCGTGGTGCATAAGTGAGGCGAGTGGCTTTGCGGGAGGTATATGGTGCCTCTGGAAAAAGTCTCATTGGGAGATTGAACCTATGCATATTCACAATCAATTCATACACATGAAGGTTTGCTACCAGCAAGTTAGTACCTGGTGGCTCACTGCTGTCTATGGCAGCCCACAACCAGCAAATAGAAGGACTTTATGGGAATCCCTGAAAAGATTAGCTCCTCATATATCAGGACCATGGTGCTTAGGGGGGCTTTAACTCCATATTATCGTTAAACGATACAGGAGGAAGTACAAATCTCTTTCAAGATAGCAACAGATTTTATTCTTGTATCCTTAATTATGGTGTTAGCGATTTGGGTTTTAACGGGCCACCCTTTACTTGGCAGCGGGAAAACATAAAACGCAGACTAGATAGATTTATTTGCAATGTAGATTTTGTTAATGTTTTTTCTAATGCATGTGTTAAACATCTTTCGAGACTGAAATCAGATCATCTCCCCCTTCTTTTGTACTTTAATTAGAACAATAATTATGGAGGAACGAAGCCTTTTAGGTTCTTAGCCCCTTGGATTCTCCATGACAATTATAAGGAGCTAGTAGACAATAGTTGGGATAAAAAAGGAGACATTATCCTCAACATAGCTTCTTTTACGGAAAAAGCAAAGGTTTGGAATAAAGAAGTCTTTAGTCATATCATCCTAAAGAGGAATCGTATACTTTTCTGTATGGATGGCATTAATAAGAAGTTATCTTTTGGTCACAACCCCTTCCTAGATAAACTTCAGAAAGATATTTGGAAGGAATATGAAGACATTTCCATCCAATAAGAAAGCTATTGGCAACAAATGTCGAGGTGTAATACTATTCAGTTTGGGGACAAAAACACTAAATATTTCCATCAAAAAGCGAATGGTCGCAGAAGAAGGAATCGAGTGACATCCCTTATGAACAGCCACGGTTCTTGGATTGAGGATCCTGTTACACTTAAGAATATGGGAGTATGTTTTTTTAAAAATTTGTATTCTTCTGATCAGACCTGTGTTTCTTTTCCTTTGACAGATTTCTTTCCTAGGCTTATGGAGGAAGATATCAAGGAACTAGAAAAGGACATCTTTGAGGAGGAAATCAAGAAAGCTATTTTCAATATGGGAGGGTGGAAATCCCCAAGGAGAGATAGAATTCCAGCTAAATTCTTCCAATTCTCTTGGGACACTATTAAAGACTCTTTGGTTACTTGGGTTCGGTCTATTTTTCAGGAACCTAGGAATATCGTGAATGTTAACCAGACTCTCATCTCTATTATTCCTAAAGTTTTTGCTCCTGAGAATTTTACTCAGTTTAGGCCTATTAGTCTCTGCAATGTTGTCTATAAGATTATTTCTAAGATTGTTGTAGAAATGCTAAAATCTCATATGTCTTTTCTTATTGCTAATACTCAAGCTAGTTTTGTTTCGGGAAGGGTTAGTGCAGATAATATTTTGATAGCTCAAGAAGTGATTCATTCTATGAGGACAAAGAATTGCGAAAAAGGCCTTATGACAATCAAGAATGACTTGGAGAAGGCATATGATAGGCTCAATTGGATTTCATCTTACATACCATCAAGGAGATACAGTTACCAGAGAGCTTGATCAGTATCATTGAGTATTGCATAACTGCGCCAACTATGAATCTTATTTGGAACGGGTCTCCATTAGAAGAGTTTCATCCCTCCAGAGGCATTAGACAGGGAGATCTCCTCTCACCTTACCTTTTTGTTCTTTGCGTTGAGAGACTTTCCCACCTTATTAACTCTCTAGTTAACGATAGAAAGTGGAAACCTATTATGCTATCTAGGAATGGGCCTAAACTCTCTTATCTTTGCTTTGCAGATGATTTAGTCTTATTTTCATAAGCTAGTAATGATCAAGTAGATGTCATAAGAGAAACACTTAAGGTTCTCTGTGATAGCTCTGGCTAAAGGGTTAATTTTCAAAAAATATTGTGTTTTTCTCTCAAAGAACGTAAATCACACCATCAAGCAGGAGCTCAGTCAACATTTGGGCATCAACCTAACTTGCAACTTAGAAAAGTACCTTGGTGTTTCCCTCATTCATAAGAAGTGTAACAAGCAACATTTTCAATTCATCATCGACAAAATGAAGGCTAAGCTTTCTAGCTGGAATATAAAGACGCTCTCTTTTGCAGGAAGGTGCACCCTCATCCAATCAGTCTTGACATCTATCCCTAACTACGTGATGTAAACCATGAAGATTCCGAAGGAAGTTTGCAATCAAATAGACAAGATTTGTAGAGATTTTCTTTGGGGTGAAACTGAAGCGAACAAAAAGATCCATTTAAGAAAGTGGAATACTATTTACAAGCCGAAGAATATGGGAGGACTTGGTATTCGAAAGGCGGAAGATACAAATGCTTTATTCCTCATGAAATTAGCCTGGAGCCTTATTCAGGATAGTCAATCCCTATGGGTCAGAGTTATGAAAGGAAAATATGGTTGTGAAAATCAGCCGATTCCTAAGGTCCTTTCTAAAGCTAGTAGTTTGAATACTTGGAGAGGTATTACAAAGATTTGGAACTAATTCAGCACTAATGTCATTTGGAGAATTGGAAATGGGGAAAAGATATCCTTATGGAACGATCATTGGGTGCCAGACATAGGCTCACTAAGAAATTTTGCTATAAGTCCCATTGACGGGGATAGTAATGATGAGAAGGTGGCCGCTTATGCGAGAGTAAAGGGAGACTGGGATTAGATCAAACTAAATCAAATCCTTCTGGAGGAGATTTTAGAGTTAATCCAGATTATAAAAGCTCCTCATTCTGATTTAGAGGAAGACAATTAGTTGGTTACCAGAACCTAAGGGAGATTTCTCTATTAAATCTGCCTATGAAGACTATTTTTCAAATAATAAGAACATAGACAAAAATTTTAGAGATGTTTGGAAGCTCAATATTCCACAATTTCTTAAAATTTTTTCATGGCTAGCAATGCATGAGGCTTTACTCACAAATTCCAGGAGGAAAAGGATAGGAATTATCAGCAACGAGTGTTGCCCCAGGTGCCCTGGCCAAGAGAAGACCCTGCTCTATGTTCTCCGGGATTGTCGCTATATCTGTGAAATTTGGATGAGCAACGTTGATAGTAGTCAACAAGGCAAGTTCTTCAACCAAAACTTTTAGGATTAGTTCAAGCACAATCTTTGCTTGACTGTTCGAAGAAAGGATGGGAATGCTTGGCCTACCTTATTTGTTACTGCCTGCAATGCAGCTTTGAGAAACAGAAATGATTTAATTTTTAACAATTCAGACATTTACAGCTTAGAACTTCTAAAATAGTCCAGAACTTAGCCAAACACTATTTTGAAGTTCTTCAAAAAACTGATAAAAGCAGAAAAGCCCTTACCTCGACCAAGATTATCGACATTGGTTGGTCTCCTTGGTATAAGCTAAATACTGATGGCTCGGTCAACACAGATTCTGAAAGCGGTGCTTGTGGAGGACTTTTAAGGGATGTAGATGGAAGACTCAAGGTAGGCTTTATGTTTAACATCGGTACGGTAACCATAACCATAGCTGAGCTTTGGGGAATTTATGTGGGATTAAAACTCACAATTGATTTGGGGCTAAGAAAACTTGTTATAGAGACAGATTTCCTGTGTGCCTTCAACCTTATTCACAGCGCTTCTACCTCCCGCCATTCAAGTACCTCCCTAGTGAAGGAGATCAAGCGCCTTCTAGCGAAACCTGAAATTTTTTAGATGAACCACATATTCCGAGAAGCAAATTTTGCAGCTGATGACCTTGCAAAGCACGCGCACCTCTCTCCCCGTGGATTGAGTTGCTTTGAAGATGCCCCTCCCTTCCTCTTTTGTTCCCTGGACGCTGACTGTAGAGGGATAAAGTTTCCAAGATATTCTAGTTAGTTTTTTTCTTTTGGGCCCTTGGCCCCGTGCCTTATAAAAAAAAATGTTTCTATTTATAGTGCTGAGTCCTTTGATTTATGGCATAATCGTTTAGGACATGTTAATTTTCATAAATTAAAAATTCAACTGTATGCATAACTTGTATGTTAACCAAAATAACAAGACTTCCTTTTCAAAGAGTACAAAGAAATTCTAAATTATTAGAATTAGTACATTCTGATGTATGTGATTTGCATGGTTGGCCTACTATAGGTGGAAAGAAATATTTTGTAATTTTTATTGATGATTTTAGTAGATATTGCTATATATATTTGATACATTCTAAATATGAAGTCTTGGGTAAATTTAGGATTTTTAAAACCGAAGTTGAATTACAGCATTAAACCTTTATTAAATGCTTAAGTTCTGACTGTGGAGGAGAATATTATAATCCTAGTTATTTTGAGTCCACTGGTATTATTCATCAAACCACTGCACCATATTCTCCACAATAGAATGGTATTGTTGAAAGAAAAAATAGGATGCTGGAAGAAATGGTTAATGCTTTGCTATTTTATTCTAGTCTAGCAAAAGGTTATTGGGGTGAGGCTATGTTAACTGTCTGTTATATTTTAAATAGAATTTCCAATAAAAAGAATAAAATAACCCCATATGAACTTTGGAAGAATAAAAAGCCTAATCTAAAATATCTTAAATTTTGGGGTTGTAGAGCAATAGTAAAGGTTCCTAAACCTAAGAGAAAGAAATTAGGAGAAAGAGGTATAGAATGTATCTTCTTAGGATATGCTGAGAATAGTAAAGTTTATAGGTTTGTAATTATTGAATCTAATGAATCATATTCTACTAATACAATTATTGAATCAAGAGATGCAATTTTTCTAGAGGATAGATTTAATTCAGCTCCATGACCTAAAAATAAAATTCACTTAGAAATAGAAGAAAATGTAGAAAATAAGCCCGTTGAAAAAATTGAAGTTAAAAAAAGTAAAAGAATCAGAAAAGCAAAAACTTATGGACCAGATTTTTTTATATTCCTTGTGATAGGGACAGGAGAATCAATAGATAGCATTATACCTATATGCCTTCATATGGAAGGTGATCCTGAGACGACCTATGAAGAGGCTATAAGGCCTCGAGATTTAGATTTTTGGAAAGAAGCAATACAAGATGAAATGGATTCAATAATGAAAAATAACACTTGAAAATTAGTAGATCTTTCTCGTGGGTCAAAAGCCATTGGTTCTAAATGGATTTTCAAAAAGAAAATGAAAGTAGATGAAACTGTTGATAAGTTCAAAGCACAGTAAATTGCTAAAGGATTTGCACAAAAAGAAGGAATTGATTACTTTGATACATATGCACCCGTAGCAAGAATTGCTACAATTAGAGTGCTTATAGCACTTGCTTCATTTTTTAATTTTGTCATTCACCAAATGAATGTTAAAATAACTTTCTTAAATGGTGAATTAGACAAAGAGGTGTATATGAAACAACTAGAAGGATCTATAGTTACTGGTCAAGAAAATAAAGTGTGCAAATTAATTAAGTCTTTATATGGACTGAAACAAGTCCCTAAGCAATGGCATAAAAAATTTGATGAAACTATTTGTGCTAAGGGATAGGGCCGTCAAAATGGGCTTTGCATCTAAAATTAAGCTCGTTTAAATTTCATGCTAAATGGGTTGAGCCCGATTAACCCAAAAATATGATGGGTTAACCGGACTAGCCCACGGGCTAAACGGGTGGTCCGTTTATTTTTTTTTACATTTTTTTCAAAAAAAGCAGTACTTTTAGCCAATATTTCTCCCAATTCGACCCCATCAATTAAAAAAATATTATTTTTAAAGGTTTTTGACCTAAAAGTGGTATTTTTGTCAAAATATTTTTCAAAAAATAAAATTAAATGATAAACGGACTGGTCCGTTTAACCCATCGGACTGACCATAAACGGTCTGGGCTAAAAAATTCTGGCCTGCAAATAAAACGGGTTTAAACGGGCCAGCCCATTTAACCCATTGGCTTAATGGGTCGGGTCTAAATGGGTCGGACTAGCTCGTTTGACAGCCCTACTAATGGATATAAAATAAATGAATCTGATAAATGTGTGTATAGTAAAATTAAAAATGGTAAAGGTGTTATGATTTGTTTATATGTTGATGATATGCTTATTTTTTGTACTGATTTAGAAAAAGTAGAAAAAACTAAACATTTTTTGTCTAGTAATTTTGATATAAAAAATATGGGAGTTGCAGATATAATTTTAGGAATTAAAATTATAAGAGATGGTTATAATTTAGGATTATCTCAATCTCATTATATAGAAAACATATTAAAAAGGTTTGATGAGTTTGAAGGATATTTGGTAAGTACTTCTTTTGATCCAAGTATTAAATTAGTACCCAATACAGGTCGTCTGTTTCACAAATTGAGTATGCAAAAATAATTGGATGCTTAATGTATGCTATCACCTGTACTAGACCAGATATAGTATATGATGTAGGTCACTTAAGTCGGTATACAAGCAATCCAAGTAAAGACCATTGGCATGCTGTCCGAAAAATATTAAAATATTTGAAAGGAACAATAAACTATACTTTGTTGTATAGTAGTGAACCTTCTGTTTTAGAAGGATATACATATGCCAGTTGGATAAGTTATACAGATTCCAGTTGGATAAGTTATACAAAAAATCATACATTAACAAGTGGTTGGATCTTTACCCTTGGTGGGGTGCTGTTTTTTGGGGATCCAAGAAACAAACTTGCATAACGGACTCTACCATGGCTGCAGAATTTGTTGCTTTGGCAGCAGCAAGGAAGGAAGCTGAATGGCTTGGAGATTTATTACATGAAATTTTAATTGGCCAAAACCAATGGCACCAATCTCTATACATTCTATACAATGTGATAGCCAAGCAACATTATCAAAGGCTTATAGCCAAGTTTATAATGGAAAATCTAGACACATAAGAGTAAAACATAGCTATGTTAAAAAACTTATTGGCAATGGAGTTATATCTATAATTTTTATAAGATCAGAACAAAATCTTGCAGATCCTTTGACGAAAAGGACTGACAAGGAATTTGGTGTTTTAAACATCTGAAGGATTACTATGTGTTCATAACACGCAGCAGAAAGAAAAGAAAGTAATCCTTAAGATCTATTTTGTGCTTAAATTTTATTCTAATAATGTAATTTATAGTAGATCAGATCTAAATACCTGAGTACGCTAGTAAAAATCTTTTTCTCCTTCGATGGTACGAAGGCGCTATGCGTATCCACACCGAGACCAACCTTTGCTGTCAACTCCTTGACCAATGGACATCTGATCTAAATTGAGAAATCTCTTGCAACTCTTTGCATGCCATAAAATTCTTCTGCAAGAATTAGGCTCACATACATTTATGTGTGTAGAGGTAAAGGAATAAAACCCAACCCTTGTGTTTTATTCTCTTTTCCGTCATATTCCTCTACTCTTAGCATACATATATATATATAGTATGAGATTTGTTACTAATTTTAAATTTGAATCTCAATTCAAATTTAAATCATATCTTAAAATTCTAAATCTAAATCCTTCAAATTTATGAATCATATCATAACTCAATTTGAAACAGAATCAGTTAGGATCTCATCCAAATTTAGAAATAGAATAACTAATTATTCTCAAATCTCATTTAATATTCTCAATTATCATACTATTATTATATTCTTGGTGCTAGCAAAGAATATAATAATATTTTATTTGAATTAATATAATTATTTATTTGATCAAATCAAAATAATAATTAAATAATTCTATAGCAAAGATTAGAACACTCGTTAGTGTGTGACCCTATAGGTTCAATACTAAGCGGGTAGTAAATTAGTCGTACAAAATTTACTAATCAAGGTTGGCGTCTAGCAACACTCCTCAACGACCCGATAGTATGAAGTAATATATTTTTACTAAGAACCTTAGAAGAACAAAGTATAATTCCTTCTATCTTTCCAGCTCTTGGTTAACCCTTAGAGTATGGTTTAATTGTCAAATTCTAACTTGTTACCATAATTATAATAAACTGTGAATGACTTAAGAAACTCATTTCTTCATTCATTCAATCCCCTTGGCCAAGGTTTTATTAATCTCAGTTATTATAATCATAGAGCTCAAACTCTTTACCGAGAGTTGACGGATTCCTTATTGACTATTCATTAATTCTACAAGTATTTAAATTATACCTAATATCCATTGAACTAGCACCCTAGGGTATTAGGTATCCAGAATCAAAATATAAAATACATTGTTAATTACTATGATAGTCGCAGGTCAAAAGAAACTCTATTACTATGTTCATCTTGAGAATATCCTATTGACAAATATACGGTAATTATAATCATTAGGATTTCTCAGAGTGAGTCAGTTCAATGGTCATATCTCTATATGCACCATCTATATATATAATTTAATAAATAAGATCTATTAATCTTCATCCAATGAAGACCATTATATATATATATATATATATTGATCTTTCCGGATTATTAATGTTCTTTTTAATGATCCTATGATCAAGAACAATTTAGATTAAATTATAAAAGATTTATCTCTCAATATTATGATCACCATCACAATGATAAATCTCTAAATTTAATCAAGGACGTTATTATATTAACATTTTAATATAATAACAATAACAAATTATTTGACACGTGATTGATTGGATTGTGGTCATACTACTTATTCCCAACAACATCAAAAGAGATGGGACTAAAATCTGTATTTTAAATAATTATCAATGGTGAAAATCCAACTCACACTTGAGTAACATCAAGTTTTGAGTTCAATGCGGTAAAGTACATTATTAGAGTAACTGCAAGTACTCATAATTATTTCTTTTATCCCAAGTTAAAAAGTACTTGGAACCATAATGGTATAAAGGAACAGGATGAGCTTTATTCTTAATAGATCTATAGCAAGTATATTATTGCTGAAGTATTTAATTATGAGATACTTTTGATAGAGTCTACCTATACGAGTGTGAACTGAGGCCGGTTCTTGGAGTTAAGATTTTACTCTTAAAGCACTCACGAAAGGATGCAAGACACAAGACCATGTAGTATATTAAATGTGTCATATTTAATATAACATCTAAAAGATACCGAAATTTTATGTATTATCAATGCACGCTTGTTCATATGAGTTAAATGGTTCAAAGTTTGTCTACTATTTTAAATTCGGATGAGTGAATACCACTGGTTACTAGGTAAAGGTTCAAATCGCAAGATACCTTTACTGAAAGCATAAAACTTCTAGAATGATAGGATTGAAAAGGAATTTTGAAAATGGTGGGAGATTGTGAGATATATTTTCAAAATATGTAAAAAGTTTTTTTGAAGAGTTACATTTCTTCATAGAGTTGTGACTTATTCAAAAGTTACGCCTGTTGAAAGGTTGTAACTATTTAAAAAGTTGTGTCTGTTGAGTACGTAGTTGCATATTGCATGTACTCCATACTTATAAATTTTCCTCATTTCATTATTGCTGGATATTCATCTCAACACTTTCTTTATGTGCAAAAGAAAGAATAGAGAATATTATTCTATAAATGATCATTTAGTGTAAGGTTTAACTGTGTGGGTGCATAAATAAATCAAGTATTCTTCATTAGTTCATTGTATCTTGCAAAATCTTCGCCAATAACCCATTTTGCATATCATTATACGTTGGTGGAAGCGAATGAAGCCTAAAAGAAAGAGTATGTAACACACACTTTGAAGAATTGCACTATTTGATTCACTATTTCCTCCTCTACTACTTCTCCAATAACTCACAAATTATTATATGGTAAAAACTTAAAAGATATATAACAAATGTTTTATTGTTGATAATGTGACAGTAACAAAATACGTCATTATAAATAATAATACACATAAATAATTTTATTTTATTTTATATTATCTATATATAAAAGGATATAATATATCTACTATTTATTATTTTAGAATATTTAATTGGTATTTTTTTGAGAAATTAATCAATTTAAAGTCAAAATTCTTAAAGACTAAATTGTGACTTTATTATTATTAAAAAGTTTTAATTCATTCAGGATTAGCTAATATAAATGTGCATGAAACGCAAAACTAAAAAGATCACCCACATAGCCACATGCCACATCAAAAGGGATTAGACTAAAAGCAATATATACACAAAAAGTCTAAGTAATCAACGATTCTAATTAAATTTAGTCATTATTTAACCAATAAGTATTATTCTTTTTCAGATATTTTAAGTGTACATAATGAAGTTTTACTTTTGTTGCTCATTCTTTCTCAAATACGGATTATTTGTTGACACAAAATCTGAAAAAATACTGACCCTAGCACTGCTGATCATCCAAACCAAGTCCACTTTGCATTCTAGCTAGTACGAAGATAGTTCGGTGATTACTCCAAGTCTCCAACGCTAATGAGCACATTATTTTTTGTAATGAGATTTCAGACTTGGATCTAGATTTTCGAAAAATTAATAAAGAATATTTGAATCTTAGTCCATAATTCATGGAAATGATTGCACTAAAAATATTTGTTTTTATTGGTTGGGGAGATATATATAAAGGGAAGGAATATTATTTTGCTGATGATGTTGTTGAAGCTAGTGTTGCATCATTATTATTTGTTAGTGTAACAATTATATTGATATATAAAATTCAAATGAATATGAATTCAGTCAAGTTAGTAAGTAACTTTGTAAACTAACACTACTAGAAAACTAGTTATTACAAATGGATATTTCTGACGGATTTTAAACCACAGAAATACAGAGAAAATTTTAGAGGAATTTTTTGTCGAAAAACAAAAAAAATGGATTTGCATAAATTACAGACAGAAAAGAGAATCCGTCAATAATTTCGTTGGAAAAATTATTTTTTTTCCGTGGAAAATGGTTACAGACGGAAAATCCGTCTGTAATTAAATAGACAAAATGCTGCATTTTATTAAATTATTACAGATGGAAAATCCGTCTGTAATTTAAATTTTCCGTCGAAAAATATTAGATTAACCCTAGCTCAGATCTTACCCTCTCGATCCATTCACACTCCACACAAGTTTAGTAGGAGCTTCTCCCTCTCTCCATCCACGCTCTCTCCATCGCTCCGTCCACGCTCTCCCCATCGCAGGAGCTTCGCCGCTCTCTCCATCGCTTACGAGCTCTATTTTCCTACTTCTGTTTGAGCTTTGTTTTAGTCCCCTCCATTTAGATCTGCGCTTCCGAATTTCAGATCGCGTTCCGGTAACCTCTATTTCTCTTTTTTTTTTCTGTATTCTCTCTTTGAGTTTTTCATTCACTTGCCCTCACTGCACATTCTTCTCGTCTCACGATCTGATCTCATGGCTCCTAACACTGTTACGGACTTTGTTTTCTTGTCAGATTCAATTTGAGGCAATAATCACTTCCGTCATTTCAAAGATCGAACGCAGACATGGTAATCCTTTTGTTTCCTCACAATCCCGCACTTCGATATTTATTTTAGGCTTCTCTATCAGCTACAATTTTGATATGTGCATGTAATTTGAATCTGTGATACATTTACATGGGCTTTGTGTTGTGTAATTGTACACACTTGCCTTATAATTGAGATCTATTCATGGTGAGGTTTGTATTTGAATATTCTTCAAGATTATTGTTGGATCTTCTGATTTAGCTTATGATACCCGGTGTTATTTCCCTTTCTCCTCAAATTTAGCTATGACAGGTTGCTGTAAATTCTATTTCGTACAAAATTGGTGATGAATTAGATTATATGCAAGTTACTTGCCCATTGAGCGTAGCCAAAATTGTGAGGTTGGGGCAGTGCTCTTTGCAAAATGATGCATTTAACTGGGTTGGAGAATACTTTAGTCTTTCTTTCTATTTGCTTGAATTATCTTATACAACTTTGAATTTATGTTCTGAATTTTTTTCACCTATATAGGTTGTACTTGCTGCATCCATTGTGGGCAAATCTCGTAAAGGTGAGTTTTCAGATCACGGCTACATCTTGAATTGATGCTCAGTTAGGTGGTGCCTAAATCAATATGGATTAGAAATTGCTGTTGCACTGACAAGGGCTTCTTTCTTTTGGATGCAGTTCTGGTTTTTAGGCAGTTTGTTGATAATGTTGCGCAGATATGTGTATGATGCGTGAGCATCTTTCTTATCTTTTTCTAGTGTATTTGTACTTAAATTGTTGAGTTTAATCAAGAATTAATTATCTTTTAGCTACTACGGATGCTACTTTGAGTCTTGTGCAATTCTGTTTATTTTAGGTAGCATTCAGCTGGATTTGATGGAGTTTCTGCAGCACAAGAATTAAAGGAGAAAACCAGCGAGGAGCGACGCGTGCGCGTACTTGACGCGTGCGCGTGATTTGGAGCTTTCCATGGCGACGCGTGCGCGTGGCTGACACGTACGCGTGATATGAAGATTTGCACAGCGACGCGTGCGCGTACTTGACGCGTACGCGTGACATGCGCCACGTGCAGAAAATGTTGGGGGCAATTTCTGGGCTGTTTTTGACCCAGTTTTCAATCCATGAAACACAGATTAGAGGCTGCAGAGTGAAGGAATCAAGTGGTCCCCATCCATCAATTAAAGACTTGCTGATTGCCATAATTAATTCTGATTAAAATTTTATGTTAAGATAGGAAAATATATTATTTAAATTTTAAAAATTAGGATTTAAATTCATTAGGATTAGATATAAAAGGAATTCCATTAGTTATCTTTTCAGGCCGCATTTTTTACAGTTTATCTGGATCCTTATTTTCTCTCTGAACCATGAGCAACTAAACCTCCACTGTTAAGGTTAGGAGCTCTGTCTATTGTATGGATTGATACTATTATTTTTCTATTTTAATTCATATTTTGATTTATATTTCAATAATTGTTTTCGTTCTTTATTTTATGAATTTGGGTGGAACGGAAGTATGATCCATGTTCTAATTAAGTTCTTGTATAACTTGAAAAAGCTCTTTACTTGAACAACAGCTTGAAAACATATTATCCTGAATTTTTAATTGTTTATATTTAACGAGATACGTGACATATAATCCCCTTATTTTTGGATAATTAGGATTCTTGTGGCATATAAACTGGAATTTGATCATCACCCTCTAATTGGAATTAATTGACAAGGAATTGGTAGTTGATAGGAGACTAGGAAGGTCTAAGGAATTAGGGTCTAGTCACATATAGTTTGCCATGAATTGAATCTAGCATGATTAAAATAGTTAATAAGAAAAGTCAATCGGAGAAATAGATAACTCTGAAGCCTTAATTGTTTTCTCTTATATTTTATTTTCAACTTAATTACTTGCATGCCTGCCTTATGATATTTTGAAGTCACTTTTAAGACCTTTTGAACATCTCAAAACCATTTTCTGCTTGCCTAACTAAGTAAATCATTTAACCATTATTGCTTAGTCCATCAATCCTCGTGGGATCGACCCTCACTCACCTGAGGTATTACTTGGTACGACCCGGTGCACTTGTCGATTAGTTTGTGGTTGTAAATTCTGCACTAGTGTACTAGAGGTATATTGTATTCACATTCTAGTTGTAATTGCTTTGCCTAGTTCAATTTCTGTATCCTTATTTATCTTAAATGTTCACTCCTTTATTAATTATTTAGTAGTTCTCTGAAGACAGCTTACCTCTCCAAATTTATGTGAAGACAGAAAGTTATGAGAAGACAGCTTACCTCTCCAAATTTTCTGGATATGAATTGTAGCATTTCTCAAGGTGATAAACTCTTTTCTTGTTAAATGTGTACGGATTTGTCTCTGTATGAGTCTTGCTGCTTTGGCTAAGACTTCAGCTCTTCATGCATCTAATTCGGCCATCTGTCAAGCTCTCCCCATCTGATCAAAAGTGACATTACATGGAGAGGTAAAATGAAATAGAGCTTATAACTTATAAGTTACTAGCAATTTTTTTGGGATAATTGTGCCTTTTTCTTGAATCTCACATGTTAGGGAATGTATATACTTACTTGATAGCCTTTTAATCCCATCTTATCACATATGGCAATAGTTGCCTTTTTCTCATCCGACCTGCACAGAAGAAAGACTCACTTATCATGAGATTTTATATGTAAAGACTTAACAATATAGATTTGTTTGAGTTAAGACTTAACAATGAGAACAATAGGCTTATGCTTTTATTTTATGTTTTGTTGGAACTATGTTTGAATAAATGATATTTTTGTATTTTCATGTAAACAGGCAATATCATTCTCTGATTTCTTCTTGGCTGATATTTTCACTTCCATGGCAAAAGTCTGATTTTATGCAGGTTTTTTCTGATCTAGAGCGTTCTGTATGTAGGATGGTACATCGGCAGGTTTGGTTCTGATTGGTTGATGTTAATGCCTTTTACTATTTAGAGTTAACTTTTTGTGATTTTATGTAACTTATGGGACTCCTATTTTGATTATGCAGAATGTTGTCAAGTTTATGCGTATAATTTATATATATATACACAAATATATAGCACTGAAGTCATGGAACAAGTTTCCTTGATTTTGTTCAAAATATTCTCGAGAAAAAAAACCAGCACTGTGGACTCTATATAATATTGATATTTGTAATTTGTCTACAGATTTAAGCATTCTTACCATTCTCCTTTTTCATAGAGCTTGTTCATTAACAGTTAAAATTTTTAGTTTCTAGACTTGTATCTTTTGTTCTTGGCTCTCAAGATGCTTGATTGACTTCTCTAATTAGGGGATCCATTTTCCAAAACCCTTGTAGGTTGCCACAATTGCTTAATTGGAAGCTGATTCTGTGTGTGGCAGTCACTCTGTTGCGATCCCTTTAGTGCTTGTCTTGCCTTATCTTTTCCGTCTAAACCAATGTCTCCGTCAATACAAAGATACTAGGGAGAAAACTTGTCTTTTGAATGGTAAGAGCTATTTATTGCCTTAAATCGTGCTGTCTTTTTGTTTCCTATTTAGAACTTTTTTTAGTTATCAATTGTTGGTCTGAATTTTACAGGTTTAGGAAATTGATGTAATACATTATTCTTCTATCTTGGGCTTGTAATATGTTAAGAATATTGGTTTTAATGTTGGAGTCTTTTATATTGCTTTAGTTAATCATATTCTTTTGTTTGTAATTTAATTGCTGGTTTTCTACGTTCTTTCTTTTATTGATTGAATTCTTTAATCATTAATAATCAACCCATCATGCTTACAACTCATATTTTGTCTTTTGGTTATGGTTTCAGCTTTAAAATATTCAACCGTAGTGCCAGTTATCTTTTGTCTTTTGGTTATGGTTTGCCTAATATTTGTTTACCATGCATCTCTAAAACATAGATAAAGACTGGGAAATCTTTAGGAAAATATGAGATAAACTTCTTGCATTTTAATTAAGTCTCTGTAATCTCTCAAAGATAGAATGAAAAACAGAACACAAATGAAAAGAAAAAAGAAAGATAGACACCTCAAAGATAAAGGAAGTACATGAAAATTGTGAACAAATTGCAGTACCCTTTTATGCCTTCATTTATTTTCTGATCAATGGATTATTTATCTGCATAACCTCCAAATCTCTGATGTCTTCTTCCAGATAGAGAAGTTATATGAAAACAAAGTGGGTGAAAATGATTCATTTGTTGATTGATGATACATTTTGTGCATGTGTTGAATAAGAGAAAAAAAATTGTGGGTCTCTCTAATTATAGTTTTGTATTAGAAAATTGTAAACAACATTTTTCCATGATTTCAATGTTTCTATTTAGTTCAGATTAGGAATTATGAATTTGGTTTATTTAGCAGGTGGAGTGGGATTGATTCAACACAATAGATCACAATATTATTTATTTATTTGTATATTACTGCACATGAATACTAAAGTAATTAATGCCACTCATTGCTGTTCCCACTAGTTCATGACCCATTCTTCCACTAATTCTCACACATACAAAATATAGAGTATTTGATGTTAAAATTCAACCTATTAAAAAAAATAATATGATTAACATGTGTAGTGAGATGTGAAGTTTTTCATATTCCTTTGGACTAGTTCATTTCACCATATTGTCCAATCATGTATCGAATTGGAGCTATCTGATTATGGTTAGTATCTCATACATTCATTTCATGACTAAGTAGATTGTTGAACATGATTCAGGCTCAGCTATCTGAGTTTGTAAACGATGCTTTATTCTCATCAGTTTCATGCAAGCATCCTTCCCAGCCACCTCCTCTCATGGTGCCCATTACTGTTATCAATGGAGCTACTGCCAAAAGAGCTGGTACCTACTGCTTCCTCTCTCTAATGGCAAAGCCTAGTTTATTGTGAAACAAAATTAGTGTCTCAAATGCTTCAAAATTGATTATTAAGCTTTATATTTTCTTGTGCTACATTTGCAGTATGTTTGGATGGAACATTGACTGCCTATCACTTTCATCCTGGATCTGGATCCGGATCAGGAGCCAATAGTTGGCTCATTGACTTAGAGGTACATTCAAAAAATATATACACTTGATTTCAGCATCTTTTGCCACTTCTATTTTGAGTCTGGTCTATTATTTTTAGCTTATAATGATGGCTGCATATCAAATGTAATTGAATGTAATAATTATTTGGTCTCTCTCTCTCTGACTAACCCATGGTCATATTATTTGCAAAGGTTGTGCATTCAAGGTAGTAGTAAGTTGATTTTCATGTCTTATACCAGAAATTTATTTACTTTTTGACTGGTTACAAACTAATTTGGAAGAGGAAAAGGCACATGAAATTGCCAAGTTACAAGATGCTTCGCATGCAATGGTGAGCTTCACTTATTTATCTTTCTCTTTTTCTCCTATTAAACTTGCAGCCCTAAATCGAAAGTCACTGAAACTAGACCAGATGTTGAGGTGAGCTTCACTTATTCATCTC